>NC_045806.1:102452367-102594477 GCF_009873245.2 Balaenoptera musculus | reverse complement strand
TCAAGTGAAGGTCTTTTCTGCTGTCTCTGCTCAATTAAGATGCAGGATGAGAGGGAGGGAGAGCCTGATGACAAGACCATCAAAGTAAAAGAGAAGCAAGCAAAGGATCTGGGTAAGAGATCTGACAAAAACAAATATTACAAAGTTTCTTTTGCAAGAAAACTTGGAAACTCATTTTCTAGCTGGGAAGAGTTCTGGTTCTACATTTATTGCCCTGCTTTAAGACAGGCAATTTTAGCTTTATTCTTAGGGAAGATATTTTGGTGGAAGTCCATTAAGCACTGTCATGTATTTGTTTTCACTCTACTGGCATTGTGTATTTTCTCTTTGCTCCCTTACAAGATCCCCTCAGGATTCCTGTTGCTTTAGTTATTAACGGTATATTGTCATTTGAAGTTTCTTTACTTCAAAATTCAATATATTTGGCCCTTAACTCACATTATTTTTATACAAAAGATATTTCTATAATCTAAGTGAAGTGAACAATTAAAGGAAATTCAAGTCCTGAATCACATTCATACCATCTAAACTCTTAAGGGGCAAATCTGTGTCTTGGATAGGACCAGCTACTTAATTTGTGGGTGCCAGTACAAAATGAAAATGCAGAATCCTTTATTAAAAAGTTAGGAATTTCACAATGGTGACATCAGAGAATTAAACTAATTATGGAGTCCTTCTGATATCATGATACTGTATGACACAGGTTGCCCACCCATGAAGCCATCCTTTATCATGGATGTTCTTTAGTGAACTCTGCATTTGCTTTCAATACTATGAGCCTGTGTGGTTGCGTGCCCTCTCTCTCCCTCTCCTTCCCTCCCTCCCTTTCTCTCTCTCTCTCTCCCTCCCTCCCTCCCTTCTTCCTGGATTTCTCATGTTGCATAGGACACCACAGTGCACAGGCTTATGCTAAAATTGTTCTGTGGTAGAGGTGGCCAATCGTTCCCCCAAATGTACCATCTTTTTTCCCTTAATAAGACAAACTTTGGTCATTAGCTGGGCATATGGTCATCTGGAAAATAATGACACATTTCAGTCTCTCTTGCTGTCAAGTATGGTCATATGGTTAATTTCTGGCCAATAGGATATAAACAGAAGTGTTACATGTGATTTTTAAGAAGTATCCTTTCAGGGAGGGGGCAGATCCTTCCTCAGTTCCTTACTCCTTTCTATTGACTAGAATGTGAATGGAATGGCTAGAACTGAGACAACTTTATTGCACATATATCATAGAGTGTTTAGCCATTCTTTAATTGATGAACATTGAAATTTTCCCTAAATACTTCACTATTGTGAACAATGGTGAAATAAGCATTTTTGAACTTATATTCTTTGTACTTACCTTTGTCTTGGCTAGACACTGAGAAATATAATTCCTAAGTGGTAGAATATGTATATTTTTATGTAAAATTTGTCTTTAAAGGGGATGTATCAAGTTATGTTCCCATCAACAGTTTATTCATTTGAAAAAAATATGAATTTTTATGATATTTCAGGTACTATGTATGCTAAAGAGAAGATTGAGATGTTTTGTTTATGATTAAATTTTTATTTGAAAAGGGAAACTAAATAATAAGCAAATCAATATATAATTAGCATTATATTAAGTAGCAATAAGTACTGATATAATATGGATAGCAGTGGTGGGGATTAACATTATATAAAGTGTTTAGATAAGACCTAGTTTAGGAAATGACATTTGGGCCAGAGACCAAATAAGAAGAAGAAAGATATTATTCCAGGCAAAGGAAACAGAAGATGCAAAGACCCTGAGATTGGGACAAGCTTGGCTTGTTCTAGAAAGAGAAAATCCAGTGTATTTGAAGCATAATGTGCAAGGATAAGGGTAGTATAAGATGAAGTTGGAAAAGTAGACAGGCTAGAGATCCCATAGGGCCTTGAAAACCATGATAAAGAGTTTGAATTTTTTTCCTAAATGAAACAAAGTCATTCAAATATTTTAAGGAAAGGGAGTGATAATCATGTGTTTTTAAAAATGATTACTTTGGACCCTGAATAGAGAATGACTTGTTGAGAGATAAGAGAAGAAAATAGGATATCTGTCTGTAGGATGTTATGTAGCCTACACCCAGGTAAGATATGTTCGTAATTTAGCCTAGGGTTGATGTAATGAAGATGAGGAGAAGTGGGCAAATTTGGACAATCTTAAGGGTATAGTATAGACAGGTTTTTTGTTTGTTTGTTTTTTAGCCATGTCTTGCGGCTTGTGGGATCCTACTTCCCCAACCAGGGGTCAAACCTGGGCCCTCAGCAGTGAAAGCATGGAGTCCCAACCACTGGACCACCAGGGAATTCCCTAGACAGGTTTTAGAAATGGGTCAGATATCATAATCTGTTTCTTCTACTTTTGCTAATGTTTTATATGATCAAGTTATATAATTTTTGCCAATCAATGGATTAAAAATGGTATCTCTTGACGTGGAAAGTTCATTTCCCTGATTACTAATGAAGCTGAGCATTCTTTTATTAACCATTTTCATCCTTTATAAATGCACACTTTCTATTGTGTTATTTGCATGTCTCCTTAGTTTGTAGTTTCTAATGATTTCTCGATAAGAATATTTGTTCATTACACATTTCAAGTATTTTCTTCAGCTCTATCACTTGTCTTTCTAAACTTTCCTTGTGGTATCTTTTTTTTTAAAATCTTAAATTTAATGTAGTTAAATTCAGCAGTCTCTACTTTGACTCTTAATTTTTGCATCTTACTTAAAAATACTTTCCCTAATTAAAGGACATAAATATATCATATATATTTTAATTCATTTTATGAATTTTTAAATATTTGAGTCTTTAATCTATTTGGAATTTAAGTTTTTGAATACTTTGTCCTAGGAATAAATATAATTTTTCCCATATGGATAGTTCTTTGTCCCAGTACCATTCTGTTGATTTTAAAGGCACCTTTATTACATACTCAACTTTCACGTATTTTGACAAGCAAACGTCTATTACTGACCTCTTTTTTGCTTGATCAATAAACTTGACAAGTCCTGTACCAATAGCAAAATGTTTTAATTAAAATAAGTTTATAATGTACTTTCATACCTGATAGTGTAGTGACTAAGCAGGTTCTGGAGGTAATTGATTGTATTTGAATCTGAATTTTCTATTACTCACTGTATGCATTGGGAAATTTATTTAATTTTTCCTATGCCTCAGCTTTTTCAAGTGTAAAGTGGAGATAATAGAACTTCCCTCCTAGGGTTGCTATGAGGATTCAATTAGCTTTTCAGAAACAGATAAATATTTAGCTATAACCTAATAAAGCAACATTATTAAGATGATCAGAAGAACAGTTTGATGCTCTAAATTGGAAAGGAACAAGTAAGGTTATCTCTGTCAATGACATGATCTTATATGTAGAATATCCTAAAGACTTCATGCATGTACACACACACGACTAATAAATTAATTCAGTAAAGTTGCAGGATATACAAAATCAACACATAAAAATCAGTTGCATTTCTATACACCAGAAATGAACTATCTGAAAAGAAAATTAAGAAAACAATCAAATTTACAGTAGCATAAAAAGGAATAAAATACTTAGGAGAAAATTTAACCAAGGAAATGAAAGACTTGTACACCAACAACCATAAAACACAAACGAAAGAAATTAAAGCAGACACAAATAAATGGAAAGACACCACATGTTCATGGATTAGAAGAATTAATATTATTAAAATGCCCATACTACCCAAAGTGATCTACAGATTCAGTGCAATCCCTATCAAAATTCCAATGGCACTTTTTACAGAAGTAGAAAAAAAATTCTAAAATTCATATGAAACCACAGAAGACTTTAAATAGTCAAAGCAATTTTGAGCAAGAAAACAAAGTTGAAGGCATCACACTTCCTGATCTTAAAATATATTACAAAGCTACAGTAATCAAACCAGTATGGTACTGGCATTAAAAATGGACATAAGGACCAATTTAATTGAATGGAGAGCCCAGATATAAACCTACCTATGTACAGTAAACTGATCTTTGACAAAGGGCCAAGAATACACAATGTGGAAAAGATAGTCTTTTCAATAAATTGTGATGGGAAAACTGTATATCCACATGCAAAAGAATGGAATTGGCACTTATCTTACACCATACACAGAAAATAACTCAACATAGATTAAAGATTTAAACATAAGACCTGAAACTATAAAACTACTAGAAGAAAACAGGGAAAAAGAGTCTTGACATTGGTCTTGGCAATAATTTCTTGGATATGACACCAAAAACATAAGCAACAAAAGGAAAAGTAAAGTGGAACTACTTTGAACTGAAGAGCTTCTGCACAGACAAAAAAAAAAAAGTAAAAAAAAAAAAAAAAAGGCAACCTACAGAATGGGAGAACATATTTGCAAACCACATATCTGAAAAAGGGTTAATATTCAAAATACATAAGGAATTCATACAAATCAATAGCAATAATAACAATAATAATAACCCGATAAAATATAGGCAAAGGAACTGAATAGACATTTCTCCAAAGAAGACATCCAAATGGCCAGCAGGTGTATGAAAAGACAGGCAGCATCACTAATCATCAGGGAACTGCAAATCAAAGCCACAATGAGATATCATCTCATATCAATTAACATGGCTAAACAAAAGGTGACAAAATTTTATCAATAGAATAAAAGATAACAAGTGTTGGTAAGGATGCAGGGAAAAGGGAACACTTGTACACTGTTGACAGGAATGCAAAATGGTGCAGATGCTATGGAAAACAGTATGGAAGTTCCTCAAAAAATAAACTACCATATAATCCAGCAATATCATTTCTGTGTATATATCCAAAGGAATTGAAATTAGGATCAACATTATTCACAACAGTCAAGACGTTGAAGCAACCTAAATGTCCATTGATGGATGAATGGATAAAGAAAAGTGATATAAATTTTATTCAGTCTTACAAAGAAAGGAAATCCTGACATTTGTGGCAACACAGATGAACCTGGAGGACATTATGCTAAGTGAAATAAGCCAGACACAGAATTACAAATACTATATGATACCACTTATATGAGGAATCTAAAATAGCCATACTCATTGAAACAGAGAGTAGAACAGTGGTTGTCAGGTTGTGGGGGGAGGAAGATATAGAGAGGTATTAGTCACAGGTTACAAAACTTCTGTTATGTACGATGAACAAGTCTGAGAGATCTGCTATACAGCATAGTTCCTATAGTTAAAAATACTATATTGTATACTTAAACATTTGCTAAGAAAATAGATCTTACATTATGTGTTCTTATCACAAAAATAATAATAAATGAACAGGGTGGGAGGAAACTTTTGAAGGTGGTATATATCCTTATGGTATAGACTGTGGTGACGGTTTCATGAATGTATATTTATCTCCAAACTCATCAAGTTGTATACATCAAATATGTACAAGTTTGTGTATGTCAATCATACCATAATAAATTGGTTTTTTTAAAAAAAGAACAGATTGAGTTCCATAAGCATGCAACAGATTTAGGAAAAACTCAGAATGAGTTTGAAAATTTATCCATATTGAAGCAGTTTGCAGGCCTGTGAAAACCAGAAGCTGATGCAAACATATAGGAGCAATTCTATTTTTACTCTTTCTTTATACTCAATATTCAGAGAGAAAGCATGGTTAGATGATGTTTTATAGGTAGAGAATTATACCAGGAAATCCAGTTTCCAGCCAAAGCACTGTCCCTAATTAGTTGTGTGACTTGAAGAAAGCTATTTAATTTCCTTGTCACTTAGTTTACCCATTTGGCTAGTGGGCATAAAATGACTATTTTCTTTGTAATTGGGTTGTTGTAAAGATAAAGAAGCTTATAGGTGTGAATTCCTGTCACAAAGCATTAAAACTTTAAACAAATGTATATCACTTTACTATTAGCATAAGATGACAAAAATTTAAATTCTTTTGCTCTGTGTAATCAGAGGTCTGTGGTCATTAACAATCCATAGCAATTGTGTTTCCCACATACTTGAAGGTCATAGAGAATCCAGCAGTTATGAAAGTGGAATAGAAAACTCTTATATCCTTTATGGTGGTTCACTTTTGGTTCAGAGCACCTAAAAGCTGGACAGCATGCAGCCCCTCAGTTGCAAAGTATAAAAGTCCTCCACTAGCTCAGGAAGAGTTTATCACTATCTTTGGTCACTTTTCTCATTTACTATCAATTATGCTCATATTTCAAGAAGGTAAATAGTTAGAGGTTTAAAAAAGGAGTTCTTCAACTCTGTAGTGTTGGAACTGCTATTTGAGTACATACTGATCTGACACATTCTCAGCAGGCACCAATAGTCAGAAAATCTGGGCTCTGTTCACAGCCATCATTTAGTTTAGCTGAATCACATAGAGCCAAAATCAAAACAAAACAAAACAAAAACAAAAACACCACACTAGGTGGCAGTTTCTTTGCATTTCTCATCTTTACAACCAGATGCACTAGTGTTGTGTGAATATGGACAAACTATTGCCATTGTTCTGTGCACAAATATGGATCCATTATTTTAATGTTATACCAACAGATAAAATAAGCACAACAAATAACTTTGAAACTTATATTCAGTTCAATGAACACTTCTTGAGTGCTTCATATTGCCAGACACCATGCTAGGCCCTTGAGAAGCAAAGAAAAATAGTAGTTTTTTACCTTTGAAGAAATTCCATTTAGTAAATTCACATCATTGTGATGAATATAATGATAAAGGTGTTTTCTTCACCTATAATACAGAAAATTAGTGAATTCCTGATATCCAATGCAAGCATTATAATAGACTCCAATTATTTTTCTTTCCATAAATCAATCATCTGTTCTGCCACTCAGGCTCAAATCTTGAGTGTCATCTTTGGCAAAGATCAATTATGTTGCTATTTGACCTTTAGTTCATCACTTCTGATTGATGCATAGTACTATTCTGTAGTACGTACCCACTAAATTTTACTTATTTCCCCAAATAATGGAAACCTAAGTTGCCACTTACTTCCACAAGGAGTGCGGTGATGTGTATCTTTACATGAGACTTTTTATGGGTCTGTGCATATATTACTCTTGGATATTAATCTGGGAGCGGGATTGAGTAATAAACTTTGTGTATGCTTATGTTTACTAATTCAATTTACTCAACAGAATATTGGTATCAGTCTATATCCCACAAGTTGGGTGGGTATGAGGTTTCATGTTTTTCATTTTTGCTAATATTTGGTTTTCTCAGACTTTCTGATATTTATCCATTATTATTGGTGTACTTTAAAAACAGTGTACATTGCTGTTTTAATTTGTAATTGTCTAGTGACAAATAGAGTTGAAATCAACTTTTACATGTCTGTTAACCATTTTAATTCCCCTTTTATGATTTGCCTACTTATAGCCTTTCCCAAGTTATTTGTTGTATAATCCAAATATTTACTGTTGATTTGCAAGAGATTATTGTATATCTCAGACATACAATAATACCTTGTGAGCTTTTAACATCGAAAATTTATCTTCCAAATTTTTTAATAGAACTTATTTTTAGATCTGTTTTGGTTCACAGCAGTACTGGGCAAAAGGTACAGGGATTTCCCATATACCCCCTGCCACCACAAATGCATAACCTCCCCTATTATCAGCATCCCCCACCAGAGTGGTACCTTTGTTATTACTGATGAACGTACATTGACAAATCGTCACCCAAAGTCAATAGTTTATGTTAGGGTTCACTCTTGGTATTGTGCATTATATGGGTTCAGACAAATGTATAATGACATGTATCCACCATATAGTATCATACAGAGTAGTTTCACTGCCCTAAGAATCCTTTGTGCTCCACCTATTCATCGCTTACTCCCAGATAACCTTTGGCAACCATAGATCTTTCTATTGTCTCCATAGTTTTTGCCTTTTCCAGAATGAATCATACAGTATGTAGCCTTTTAAGATTGGCTTCTTTCACTTAGTAATGTGTATTTAAGTTTCCTCTACATTTTTCATGGCTTGATAGATCATTTCTTTTTAGCATTTAACAATATTCCAAGTTTTGGCAATTATGAATAAAACTGCTATAGATATTCATGTGCAGAGTTTTGGGTGGACCTAAGTTTTCAGCTCCTTTGGGTAGATACCAAGGAGCATGATTGACAGATGGTATGGTAAGAGTATGTTAGTTTTGTAAGAAACCACCAAACTCTTCCAAAGTGGCTGTGCCATTTCACATTCCCACCAGCAATGAATGAGAGTTCCTGTTGCTCCACATCCTCAAAAAATTTTGATGTTGTCGGTGTTCTGGATTTTAGTCGTTCTAATAGGTGTGGTAGCTCATTGTTGTTTTAATTTGCATTTTCTTGATGACAAATGATGTGGAGCATCTTTTCATATGCTTATTTGCCATCTGTATATCTTCTTTAACGAGGTGTCTACTAAGGTCTTTGGCCCATTTATTAATCAGGTTGTTTTCTTATCATCGAGTTTTAAGAGTTCTTTCTGTATTTTGGATGAGTCCTTTGTCAATGTATCTTTGCAAATATTTCCTCCCAGTCTGTGAACTAACTTTTCATTCTCTTGACAGTGTCTTTTATAGAGCAGAAATTTTAAATTTCAGTAGTCCAGCTTATCAGTTGTTCATAGAGTATAACTTGGTGTTGTATGTAAAAGTCATCATCAAATCTAAGGTCATCTAGAGTTTCTCCTATGTTATATTCTAGAAGTTTTATAGTTTTGCATTTTACATTTAGGTCTGTTATCCATTTTGAGTTAATATTTGTGAAAGATGTAAAGTCTATGTCTAGATTCCTTTTTTTGCGTGTGCCTGTCCAGTTATTTCAGCATCATTTATTGAAAAGACTATCTTTTCTCCAGTGTAATGCCTTTGCTCCTTTCTCGAGATCAATTGACTATATTTATATGGGTCTATTTCTGGGCTCTATTCTGTGCATTGATCTATATGTCTATTCTTTCACCAATACCACACTGTCTTTTTTTTAAACTGAAATATAGTTGATTTACAATATTGTGTTAGTTTCAGCTGTACAGCGTAGTGTTTCAGTATTTTTGGAGAGTATACTCCGTTATAGTTTATTACAAGATATTGGGTATAATTCCCTGTGCTTTACAGTAAATCCTTGTTGTGTATATATTTTATGTATAGTAGTTTGCATCTGTTAATCCTATACCCCTGATTTGTCCCCTTCCCTCTCCTCTTTGGTAACCTCAAGTTTGTTTTCTATATCTATGAGTCTGCCATGTCTTGATTACTGTAGCTTTATAGTAAGTCTTGAAGTCAGGTAGTGTCATTCTTCCAACTTTGTTTTTCTCCTTCAATATTGTGTTGGCTATTCTGGGTCTTTTGCCATTCAATGTAAACTTTAGAATCAGTTTGTCAATATCCAAAAAATAATTAGCTGTTATTTTCATTGGGGTTGCATTGAATCTGTATACCAAGGTGAAAAGAACTGATATCTTGATAATTATTGAGTCTTCTTATCCATGAACATAGAATATTTCTCTGTTTTTATAGTTCTTTGATTCTTTCATTAGAGTTTTATAGTTTTCCTAATATAGGTCGTATATATTTTTTAGACTTATACTTAAGTATTTAATTTTTTTGGATGCTAACATAAATGGTATTATTTTTTAAATTTCAAATTCCACTTGTTCACTGCTGGTATAAAGGAAAGCAATTGACTGTTGTATATTAACCTTGTGTCATGTAACCTGCATAAGGTTGCTTGTTAGTTCTAGTAGGTTTTTTTGTCTGTTCTCTTAGATATTCCACATAGACTATCATGTCATCTGTAAACAAAGACAGTTTTTTGTTTTTTTGTTTTTTTTTAAATTTTATAGCTACTTTATTTATTTATTTATTTATTTTTGGCTGTGTTGGGTCTTCGGTTCGTGCGAGGGCTTTCTCTAGTTACGGCAAGTGGGGGCCACTCTTCATCGCAGTGCGGGGACCGCTCTTCATCGCGGTGCGCGGGCCTCTCACTATCGCGGCCCCTCCCGTTGCGGGGCACAGGCTCCAGACGCGCAGGCTCAGTAGCCGTGGCTCACGGGCCCAGCTGCTCCGTGGCATGTGGGATCTTCCCAGACCAGGGCTCGAACCCGTGTCCCCTGCATTAGCAGGCAGATTCTCAACCACTGCGCCACCAGGGAAGCCCACAAAGACAGTTTTATTTCTTCCTTTACAATTAGGATATCTCTATTTCCTTTCTTTTTTATTGCATTAGCTAGGAGTTGGATTTAATTTGTTCTTCTTTTTTTAGTTATCCTAAAGTAGAAGATTAGATGAGTGATTTTCAATCTTTCTTCTTTTCTAATACATTCACTTAATGCTAAAAATTTCCCACTAAGCACTGCTTTTGCTGCACCTAACAAACTTTGATATGTTGTGTTTTCTAATTTCATTTAGTTCAAAATATTTTAAAATTTGTCTTGAGATTCCTTCTTTGACTCACATGCTATTTCTAAGTGTGTTGTTTAATCTCCAGGTGTTTGGGGGTTTGCCAGCTATCCTTCTGTTACTGAATTTCCCCAATTTTTCATCTATTAACTTCCTCCAAGGGGTTCTTCACTAAAAGAAATCTTTAAATTTTATGTGGTCAAATAGCTTACTATTTTGCTTTATGATATCTGCATTTTGTATCCTGAAGAAGTCAATCCTAATTTAAAGACAAAAATACACATTTCTAAAATGTTTCTGCTCCCTTTTATACTTTTTCTTTTCACAATTAGAACTTGAATACATCTGGAATGTCACCTTTGTATATAGTTTGTTATTTTCCTGTGACTTTTTTTTACAACTTTATTGAATTATAATGGGCATAAGGTCAACTGCACATGTTTAAATTGTGTCTATCTAACTATCTATCTATCTATCATCTATTATCTATATAAACATCCCTTTTTATTTCACCACAATCATGATAGTCAACTTATTCATGAACCCTGAAAGTTTCTTTGGATTCCTTTGCGATTCCTATCTCCTACACTTCCCCATTTCTCACCTTCTCAGACAAACACTCATATGCTTTCTGTCACTACAGATTAGTTTGCATTTTGCAGAATTTTATATAAATGAAATCATATATTTTATACCATTTTTGGTCTGGCCTCCTTAGTGTAATTTTTTTGTGATTTATCCATACTCTTGCATGTATCACTAGTTCATTCCTTTTTATTGTGAAATATTATTCCTTTATATGATATCTTTTATATGTTCCATTTTATGTTTATCCATATACCTGTTTGTTCATTTTTATCCATTCAAGAACATATGATTATTATAAATAAAGCTGCTATGAGCATTTGCACACAGGTTTTCATATGGACACGTGCTTCATTTGGAATATATGTCTTATGTAAATGCCTTGGAGTGGAATGCTTAGATAATATGGTAGGTATATGTTTAACTTTTTAAGAAACCCCCTAAATGTTTTCCAAGGTGGCTGCCATTTACTTTCCCATGAACCGTATATGAGAGCTCTGTTTGTTCTGCATCCTGTCTAACAGTTGGTATGGTCAGTCTTTTCAATTTTAGCTATTTTAATAGGTGTTTACAGGTATCACACTGTAGTTTTAGTTTGCATTTCTTAATGACTAGTGATAGTCATTAGGACTATCATGTGCTTATTTTGTAATCCAGATATCTTCTTTTGAGAAGAATCTGTTCTAATCTTTTGTCCCTTTATTTATTGAGTTGTGGTTTTCTTAATAAGTTTTGAGAGGTATTTATATATTCTGCATATTAACTATGATATGCAAATATTTTCTCTCAGTCTTGGGGTATAGGTATATTTTCTGGAACAAGACTTTAAAATTTTAATGAATTCCAATTTATCAATTTGTTTTTTATAACTTGTGCTTTAGATATCATGTCTAAGAAATCTTTACCTAACTAAAGACCACACATTTTTTTCTATAATTTTTCTAAAAACATTATAAATTTTTACATTTAGATCTGTGATTCATTTTTAGTTAATTTTTATATATGGTGTGGGTTATGGATAGAAGTTTTTTTTTTTTTTTTTTTTTTTTTATATATATCTACTCATTTTAATTATTTATTTATTTATTTATTTATGGCTGTGTTGGGTCTTCGTTTCTGTGCGAGGGCCCTCTCTAGTTGCGGCAAGTGGGGGCCACTCTTCATCGCGGTGCGCGGGCCTCTCACCATCGCAGCCTCTCCCGTTGCGGAGCACAGGCTCCAGACGCGCAGGCTCAGCAATCGTGGCTGACGGGCCCAGTTGCTCCGCAGCATGTGGGATCTTCCCAGACCAGGGCTTGAACCCGTGTCCCCTGCATTGGCAGGCAGATTCTCAACCACTGCGCCACCAGGGAAGCCCTAGAAGTTTATTTTTGCATATAGTTATCCAGTTGTTCCAGCAGCATTTGTTGAAATGACTCTTCTTCCACTGAATTGTCTTTGTATCTTTGTCAAAAATTAATTCAATATATGTGTGTGAGTCTCCTTCTGTCTTTCTACTCTGTCCCACTGATCCCTTTGTCGATATTTAAATATCACACTACATTTGTCACTGTAGCTTTATAATGTCTTTAAATGAGGTTGTGTTATTCCTCAAACTTTTTCTTTTTCACAACTCTTTTTTCACAATTCTAATTCCTTGCATTTCTGTATACATTTTAGAATCAGCTTGCCATTTTTTACGATAAAAGCCTGTTGATATTTTGTGTGGGATTGTGATGAACCTATAGATAGATTTGGAGAGAATTAACATCTTAACAATATTGAGTCTTCCAAACTGTAAACAAGGTGTATATCTCCATTTATTTAGGCATTCTTTAATTTATCTCAACAATGTTTTTCACTTTTCTTTGTACATGTATTTCACATCTTTTGTCTGAGTCATCACCAAATATTTATTTTTTGATGCAACTGTAAATGGTATATTTTAAATTTCAATAACCACTTGTTCTTTGCTAGTGTATAGAAAAACAAATAATTTTTGTATATGACCTTTTATCCTTCAACCTTGCTAAGCTCACTTATTAGTTCCAATAGCTTTTCTGTAAATTCTATTAGATTTTCTACATAAGTGACCATGTCATCTACAAATAAAGACAGTTTTATTTTCTTTTGCAAGCTGGATGACATTTATTTCTTTTTCATGCTTGATTGCACTGTCTAGAACCTCCATTACAATGTTAAATAGAAGTGGTGAGAGCATGTATCCTTGTATTATTCCTGATCTTAGGGGGAAAACATTCTATCTTTCACCATTAACTATGAGGTTAGATGAAAGTTTTTCATAAAGGGCCCTTATCAGGTTGAGAAAGTTCCCTTCTATTCCTAGTTTGCTGTAAGTTTTTGTCTGGAATGGCTATTATATTCTGTCCAGTGTTTTTTTCTGCATCTATTGAAAATGATTATACAGGGTTTTTTGTTTATTAATGTGTTGAATTACTTTGATTTACATTTGAGTGTTAAACCAACCCAACATTCTTGCAATAAACTCCCATTTGTTCAGGATGTATTACCCTTTTTATATATTGCTGTGTAGATATCTGGTTGACAATTTTATTCCTTTAGCCCTTTTGAATATGTCATTTCACTGTGTTCTGGCATTCATTGTTTCTGATGAGGTCACAGTAAGTCATGAAACCTAGCAACTTTGCTCTCATAGAGAGCTTTGGTAGAACTCCTGAGCCAACTGAGCTATGGGAGGAATATAGGAGAAGGCCTGGGCAAGAATGATACATATTTCCACTCACAGTTCTTATCCAAGCTTTGGTATTTTTTCTTGCATAAACACTTCTCAATTTGTTTTATGCTTTTGTTGACTTACGGAACTCAGCAGTGGTTGTTTCCCATGATTTTATCCAGTTTAATTGATGCTTTTTGTGGGGAGAATTTATCAAGCTTTTAGTCCACCATATTGGAAATACTGCCTCCTTACCGACTATTTTTCTTTCTTGCAATGATGACAGGGAAGCTAATTGTCTGCCAAAGGATATGTGGGAGAGAAAAAAAGGACAGACATTAAAAAGCAAAACTAAACAAAACTTCTATCTTCTACCCATGGTTCCAGCCTCAACTATTATAAGCTACTTCTCCTCTCCCCACCACCCGTTCCCAACTTAGGACACAGTTAACTTCTATCATGCTACAGAATTCTCACAGGTGGTATTAATTTAACAGATTTATTAAGCCACCCCTGGCATTTTGGGGTTTTGTTTGTTGATTGGTTTTGGAATTTCTATGTTTGGTTCATGGTATAAAGCCAGCAATTGATGGTAGTTTACTATTCTGTCAGGAATCTGATTCTTTGCTATTTTCTTATTGCCTCGAGCCTAATACAAGCTTCATTATCATCTTCCTGGATGATTATACCTATATTCCATTCAATTTTCATGGTTTCTATTTCTGCTACTTCAATCTACATTAACTACTGCCAGAAATTGCTCATGCCAGAATCCTTCTTTGCAGATGTCATTGTGGAGGAAAGTTTTGAAAGGAGGAGACTTAAATTTCTGGTGGATTATTTTAGGTCCCTTATGATGTAGTGATCGTTGCAGGAAAACTTACCTTGGCTAATTATTTCCGCCTGTTTTGTTCTACAGACTAGGCATTATTACATCCATTTAATATCTTAATTTTCATCTCAAGGAATAAAGGAACCAGGAGAAATTTTGTATTCTGTGTTACAGAAGTTGCTAGATAGGATTTATGTACTTGTTTCCCAAATTTTGCAAAGGAATGGGATATACATAGCATTATTAAGGGGATGATTAGTAAGGCTGTAGATCAAAATATCCTCTCTTTCCGGGCTTCTGCCAAACACTAATATGAGATCCCCTCCTTTATTTTATCCTTTATTTAAGGATAAATATATTCTTATTAGGAGAAAAGACTTGCTCCTAACACCTTTCCTGATAGCAGTTTCTCCTAACTCTCTACACACTGACTTCTGCTTATTTCATAGAACACATTTTGTGTTTTTCCAACCTAGGGACTTTACAGATATACCCTTGGCCTGGAACACACTTCATCCTTCTTTACAGCACAGAGAGTTGACACTGATACTCTCTTATTTGTCTTCAGTGCAATGCAGTTAATGAATTATGAAAAAACCCCCACAAATCTGCAAGCTAAAGATAATACTAATAATGCAAACATAACTGAAACACAGAAAATGACAATTTTCCTATGGCTAACAGAACCTCTCCATCAGCCAGTTATGTGATAAAAAATAATAAAGACCTAATCAGCTCTTATAAGTCATCCAAAATATTTGAAATTGTCAGCAAGATTTTAAAAAAATGAATGTATATCTACTACTGTTAATGATAACCTTGTCCTAAATGTAATAATGTAGATGTCCTAAATGTATATTAGTTAATGTTAGTAGGAAGATATCACATTTAGGAAGACATTTAAAAACTAAGCAAATGGACTTCCCTGGTGGTGCAGTGGTTAAGAATCCACCTGCCATTGCAGGGGACACGGGTTTGAGCCCTGGTCCGGGAAGATCCCACATGCTGCAAAACAACTAAGCCTGTGCGCCACAACTACTGAGCCTGTGCTCTAGAGCTCATGAGCCACAACTGCTGAGCCCGTGTGCCACAACTACTAAAGCTCATGAGTCTAGAGCCCATGCTCCGCAACAAGAGAAGCCACCACAGTGAGAAGCCCGCACACCGCAATGAAGAGTAGCCCCTGCTTGCTGCAGCTAGAGAAAGCCCATGTGCAGCAACGAAGACCCAACACAGCCATAAATAAATAAGTAAATAAATAAATAAATAAGTCACCCAATAAAAAGCAAAAGTCACTTCCAGAAGAGAGACTTTTGCTGTTAAAGAAAAAAAAAAACTAAGCAGAGCACAGACATAATACTATAGTTTTTTCAGCTAATTTTCATGTGATATTTAATTTAGTAGTCTATAATATATCTCAAACAAACCAAAATAATACTTAAATAGACAAAATGGTGGCAATGTTGCTCCAAATAATTGAGATACTATAGTTAGATGATATTAACAACAAAACAACATTTTACTACAAATAACTCTATTAAAAGAATCAAAGATCTATTATGAACAACTATTCGCCAATATATTTGAAAGAATATGACAACTTTTATTGGAAATATATATGTTCCTAAAATTGATTTTAAAATAAACAAGTAGAAAATGTAATTAATAATAAAATACCTTTTATAATAATGTAACAGAATATAGAGTATCTGGAAAAAAATCCAACAAAAGGGTGTGTATGATTTCTAAAGGAAACATTATTAAATCGTCTTAAGAATAGTTTTAATAACCCAAATGTTAGGATTTATGAGTAGAAAGATATACTGTGCTTACATAGAAAATGTATTAGTATAGTAAACATGTCATATTCCCCTAAAATTGAACTACATATTCAGTGCATTTGAATAAAAATACCAGCAGTCTTTGTTCCTTAGAATTTGATAAAATGACCCTAAAATTTCTAAGTAAGAATAATGGGTTAAGAAGACAAGGAAGGGGCACTTGCTTTACCAGACATCAGAACTTAATATGAAACTATTGTAATTAAGAATGTGTGGTATTTGGTATAGGTAAAGAAAGTAGAATAGGGTAGAGAACTTGGAAATGGATTTATGTACTTTATACAATTATAATATATGATGTAGGTAAAAAGAAAATCTCACAAAATTTAATACAGCACAACAATCTTCTTATAAAATTTAAAACAACTAAAATTGCATAATATTCCATATGTATGTATGTATGTCTATAGTGCTTTTTTTTACAACAACATCCTTGGTACAATCTAGAATCTTTTTTTGTTTTTTTTTTTTTAATTTATTTTTATTTATTTTTGGCTGTGTTGGGTCTTCGTTTCTGTGCGAGGGCTTTCTCTAGTTGCGGCAAGCGGGGGCCACTTTTCAGCGTGGTGCGCGGGCCTCTCACTATCGCGGCCTCTCTTGTTGCGGAGCACAGGCTCCAGACGCGCAGGCTCAGTAGTTGTGGTGCACGGGCCTAGTTGCTCCGCGGCATGTGGGATCTTCCCAGACCAGGCCTCGAACCCGTGTCCCCTGCATTGGCAGGCAGGTTCTCAACCACTGCACCACCAGGGAAGCCCCTATAGTGCTTTTATGGAATACACATACAGACATACAGTCACACACACACGTGCGTATGCAAATACATATACACACGGAGAGCCCTTGCTTTGCAAGGATCTGATATGCTTACATTTTGGTTACTCACAGTTTAAATAACACCAGCTCTAAATGACAATTTAGATTTGTTACTGTGTTATATTAACTATGAGTAATTGCATAAAGTGCAAACTTTGCTGCTAGCTCTTCATCCCACAGATCACTATGTAAATAAGATGCACATTATGATCAGTTATTAATCATGCCATATCTTTCAACGTTTTTTGTTGACTGGTCACTATGTATCTGTTATTCATTTCATGCACAGACAGCAAAATGTGTAGTTGTGCTACCTCCTGTCTCCCAATGATAAACCCATGTAACATTTTATAAAAATGGATAATCCAAAAAGGGAATTGACCAACAGAGGTGAGTATACAGCAAAGAAACAAAAGTGATAAAACTGGAAGTTAAATTGAATGTGATTAGAAGATTTGAAAATGGTGACTGCAGTGTCAGGAAGTAAGACATCCTGGCAGGAAGAAAGAGCAAGTAATAGGCATGCAGTTTGGCAGAAACTAATTTAATATTTCACATAATACCGAGATTTCTCATATATTCCTACTCTTCAAAGAAACTAGAAAAAATGTGTAATACATGGTAGATGTTTAGCTCAATAAATAGTTATTAATGCAAACATTGTGGACTACTGCAAAAATTTTTCTCACTGATTCTTTCTACTCAATTCACACTATTCTCTAGAGTTTCATTCAACTTTCCACAAATATTTATTAAGCTCTTCCTATGTCAGGCACCATTCTAGGAATTATGTTATATGCAAAGATAAAAGCAAACAAAGAAAACCTTTGACCTCATGGAGATCATACTCTAGTGGGAATAAACAAATAATAAATGATCTAAATAAGTAAATGGTATTGTATACCATAAGGTGATAAGTGCCATGGGGAAAATATTCAAGACGGAAGAAAGAACAATAGTATTGAAGGATGGAGTGAAATTTCAAATAGTTGTTTAGGGCTTATATTACTTAAGTGATTTTTGAATGAAGGGGGTGAGAGAAAAACTCATGTAGATATCAATGGGAAGAGCATTCCAGGGAGAGGAAAGAGCAACTGCAAAGGCCCTGAGGTGGGAATGTGTGTGGCATGTTCTAGGAACAGCAAGGAGGCCAATGTATATGGGGAAGAGAAAATGGGGGAGGAGGGATAGTTACCAATTAGGTTAGAAAAGTAAAAGAGACCCAGATTGTTTAGGACTTTGCAGTTCATTGAAAGGACTTTGACTTTTACTCTAAGTAAGATGGGAAGTGTCAGGGAGGAAGAAGTTTTCCTCTACCCTTCTAAGTTCTTCTGGCTGGTCTAGGAATTAAGCTGACATAAGACAGGTTAACAGGAGAAAATCACACAAAAGGTTAATAACATGGATACATGGGAGAGACCCAGGAAAACTGATAATTCATCAACATGGCTAAAACCCTCACCCTAAATACCATCTTCATCTAAAAACAAAAGAGGATGTTGGGGGATGGGGTTTAGGACTTCAAAGGGGAGGAAGGCAATTCACATGGAGATGGAAAAGCAAATGTTTGGTAAACAAATGCTGGGCCATGCAGAGACAATGGGACAGAGAGAGGAATTTTAACAAACAGACTTTGCTAGGTTCATCCCCATTTACCATACCTAGTTCATAGTATAGTTATCTATGGTGGTAACCCTTCCTGGAACAGGTCCTCTATCTACATTCATTTAGGCAGTTAGTGGGGGAAGGTCAAAGATTCTTCCTGAGTTGTTTGGGCCTTAAAAATTATCAGCCTAAATTAATCATCATGCCAAAGAGACACATTTTGGGGTGGTGAATTTTGCTCCCCTGTAGAAGTCAGTGGTCAGATTTGAGCAAAAGAGTAACATGATCTGAATATTTTAACCCAGTTGCTCTGGCTTCTATGTTGAGAAAAAATCTGGTTGTGAAAGGCTGGGGGAAAGTGGAAGCAGGGACACAAGTTAATAGGCTATTTTAATAATCCAGGAAATACATGATGGTGAACTTGGTAGCAGTGAAAGAGAGTAAGAAGTGTTCAGATTGTGGATATAATTTTAAGATAGAACTTTTAGATGGTTTCCTGACAGGATGTGGGGCATGAGAGAAAAAGTGATACAAACATAACTTCAAGGATTCTAGCCTTGTATACCTGGAAGGATGGAGTTAACTGAGATAGGGAAAGACTGTAAGAAACAAATTTGGAGTTGGGGAAGATCAGGGGCTCAGTTTTGGGATCTAGAACACAAATCTAATCATGTCACATCACAGATAAAACCCTTCTTTGATTCTAGAATAAAATTTAAACACCTCAGTACAGCATACAAAGTTCTGAATGATGTGAATCTAGTCTACATTTTTGGGCTCCATCATTCACCATTAGCTTATAAAATCATTTGCAACTTCCCTAGTAACATAGTGTTTTACACGCTATTTGCCCTCATCGGAGTGAATTTTCTCCCCTCTTCTACATTTTTAAGTTGTAGATAAAACATAATACCCTCTGTGAAACTTTCCCCACTTCCCTCAGGCAAAGCTAATCAATTTCTCTTCCCTGCCCCTATAACATTGTGATCTTATGTTTATCATAGCACATGTTTCATTATTTGGGTCTCTCATTAAACTGTGAGCTTCATGAGGACAAGAGCATGACTTATTCACATCTGTACCCTCCAGATCTTAGCACAAAAATGTAAGATAGCTGCCCCCAAAATATTTGTTTAATGTTGAATGAGGATATAAATGAATGGTAAAGCACTCTTGAAGATTATTTGGAATCATATTTTCAAGTGATTATTATAAATCAAAAATTTATATATTTGGTAGTGTATATATGTCAATGCTACTCTCTCACTTCATCCCAGCTTACCCTTCCCCCTCCAAGTGTCCTCAAGTCCATTCTCTACATCTGCATCTTTATTCCTGTCCTGCCCCTACGTTTGCTATGAAGCCAAGCAAGAGATGCAGTTTAAATAGAATAACCATCTAGAATTGAACAACACATTTTAAAGGTATGTGAAAAAAATTATGAAAAGCTTTCAATATCATCTCTTTCTGGGAAAATTTCTTATAAGTTGAGGGTATAACTTGTACCTATTATAGTTAGTATTACAAGAAAAAGAACAGGTTTCTGATTCTGCTTCAAAGAGAGATTTTCCCCCAAGTTCCCAAAATCATGAAGCAAAATTTTGATCAACTAAAAAATAAATATCATTTTGCCTTCAGCTTTCCACAAGATGTTTATGAATTAGTCCTCATCTTTATAAGTGAATGAATTGTTCCATGAAATCTAAAGGTCTGTGTGTTTGGATTCATGCCAGAGACATTCTGCAAGCTGATGGCTCATTGTGACAGGGAGGCTAACATTTGTTGATGCCAGATATATTAAAGCGAAGATGCTTAAATATTCCCAGGCTTGAATCTATGTGTCACATTTAATGGCTCAGTATAAATTCCTGTACATATTTCTTACTTTTAGCTTATTTAGGAATTTTATGGGGTGAATTGTGTCCCCCCCCACCAATTCATATGTTGAAGTTCTAACCCCCAGTACTTTAGAATGTGACTGTATTTAGAGATAGCACCTTTAAAGGGGTAATTAAGATTAAATAAGGTTATTAGGGTGGCCTCTAATCCAATATAATTGGTCTCCTTATGAGAAGAGGAGATTAGAACATAGACATGCACAAAGGGAAGACCCCATGTGAAGGCAAAGGGAAAAGACAGCCATCTACAAATCAAGAAGAGAGGCCTCAGGATTAAACCACACTGATGACATTTCAATCTTGGACTGTCAGAAAATAAATTTCTGTTCTTTCAGATATCCAGTCTTAGAAAACTAATATAGGGAGATTGATTCTAACTCAAGTCTAAATCAGAGATAATGTAGATAGTTGCATGTTTTCATTAAATTTTGATGCAGATAGACATTTTGGAGACATAGTAGTAACTGATACATCTACTATTTGGGAGGATTGAACCTTAGGCTTTTGCTGCTTCAGTTCACAGTTGTATACATTTTCATAGTAATTAAATGGAACTGGGCATTTGTGACAGTGAATGGCAAACTTTAATGTACATCAGGATCACCTGGAAGATGTTAAAAGTATGGATTCTAAGGTACACTTTAAGTCTGGGATGGTACTCAGACTTCTACATTTTAACAAACTTACCAGTTAGATGCTGGTGGTCCAAGGATTAAAATCATGGTTAGAGAAACACTGATCTAGGGTTTTACTGAAATAAAAAGCATAAAAAAGTTGAAAAATATGTCATAATTTATAAGGCTGTTCCAATGTAACAATGAAATACGGATTCTGCTCGTAGAGAGAGCCAATTGTTAGTACTTCTCAATTTTCAGTGATGTCACACTGGTATCTTGAAATTGGCCATAGTGGCTATATTTACACATCAGAAATAGGAAAATGATACAGTTCAGGGCTCTTTTTCCACCATAGAACTGGTTTCTAGCACAATATTGGAAATAGGCAGTGGCTATCTTTTGAGTCAGTGTTCCCTGGTTTTGTCCCTAAACTCTATGTGCCCAAGTTCTTTGAAGTAGGCTGGCCTCTTCCCTGAATTATTGGAAGGGATGGAGAATGCAGCGGGTCCCTTGCTAGGGAGTTCTGTATAAATTATTGGTATGTGTTTTGTGAGGCTATGGATAGAATTATTGGGGCCACCTGATGAGCAGCAAGGTAAATTGCATGGGTTCAAGTTATCTAATGGAGGAGAAAGACAAAAATAGTATGCCAGGATTCTAAGCTAGGGAGGCTGATACAAGGAAACTTTTAAGACAGTGGAAGCCAGTGCTGATACCATGAAATGAAGAACATTGATGCTGCTGAAGATTTTTTTTATCTAGCAGAAAAAGGAATGTCCTAAAGAAGGGTAGTTAAACAATAATACACCCACCCTGATGTGGCACATATATACAATGGAATATTACTCAGCCATAAAAAGAAATGAAATTGAGTTACTTGTAATGAGGTGGATGGACCTAGAGTCTGTCATACAGAGTGAAGTAAGTCAGAAAGAGAAAAACAAATACCATATGCTAACACATATATATGGAATCTAAAAAAAAAAAAAGGTTTTGAAGAACCTAAAGGCAGGACAGGAATAAAGACACAGATGTAGAGAATGGACTTGAGGACACGGAGAGGGGGAAGAGTAAGCTGGGACGAAGTGAGAGAGTAGCACTGACATATATACACTACCAAATGTAAAACAGATAGCTAGTGGGAAGCAGCCGCATAGCACAGAGAGATCAGCTCGGTGCTTTATGACCACCTAGAGGGGTGGGATTGGGAGGGTGGGAGGGAGATGCAAGAGGGAGGGGATATGGGGATATATGTATACATATAGCTGATTCACTTTGTTATACAGCAGAAACTAACACAACATTGTAAAGCAATCATACTCCAATAAATATGTTTAAAAAAATAAAAAATAAATAAATAAAAATAAAACCTTATCTGAGTTCAGTGGAAAAGACTAGCATGATCAATGAATGGTGTTGCCATTGTGCTAGAAGGATCTCTGCTGCAATACAATTTTTTCTTTTACCTTTTACCTACAGAACTTGAGTAAGATATTTTATTACCAGTAAAGAGATATTGAGGGCCAGATTGCTTCAGTTTCTTTTGATTTCTACCTGGATTCCTAAATACAAAGTCTCACTGTATTTTATATTTCCTGATAAGAAGTGGAAGACTTAACTGAACCCCACACTGATATCACTTCTCCTCTCTCAGGTCAAGAGCCTCTCCTCATATCATACATGAGCATTCCTACTGCTGTCCTTTCCCTAATTCATTTAGCAAATATTTGAGTGTCATGTGTCAAAAGTCTAGGTAACAGGAATACAGTCTTGAAAAAAACTATGCCTTTGTGGAACTTTTAGTGGGGGAAGGAAGATAATTCACAAGATAAATAAGCCAAAATAAAAAAGTATTTTAGATAGTGGTAAGTGCTAAGCAGGAAAAATTAAACCTAGTTTATGATAAGGGAAATTAAATTGTCAGAGTGGTTTCAAATTTTAGATAGAGTAACCACAGTGGTCCTCATTAAGAAAATGACTTTGGAGTAAAGATCTGGAGAAAATGTGGGCACTAGTCACGTACCTATATATTTGGGGGAAGAACATTCCAGCACAGAGAACAGCAAGTGCAATGGCTATGAAGTGAGAGGATGCCTGGGGTATTTGTGGCACAGCAAGGATCCCAATATGACTGAATGTGAATAAGAGAGTAGTAAAAAACAAAATCAGAGAGCTAATGGAGCCAGATCATGTAGGGATTTATAATCTTAGTAAGGAATTTGGCTTTTACTCTGGGTGACATGAGTGAGATGGAAATCCATTGGACAATTCTGAGCAGAGAAGTAAAATGATCTTACTTATGTTTTAACAATATTACTTTGATTTTGTGTTGAGAATAGATAGCGGGAGGTCAAGGTCAGAAGCAGGAAGACCAATTAGAAGGCTATTATAAATGAAGGAAGTGATGATGGTTGCTTGAATCAAGCTCATGGCTATGTCAGTGGCAAGAAGTCATTATAAGCTGGGACAAAGTGAGAGAGTGGCATGGACATATATACACTACCAAACATAAAATAGATAGCTAGTGGGAAGCAGCTGCATAGCACAGGGAGATCAGCTCCGTGCTTTGTGACCACCTAGAGGGGTGGGGTAGGGAGGGTGGGAGGGAGGGAGATGCAAGAGGGAAGAGATATGGGGACATATGTATATGTATAACTGATTCACCTTATTATAAAGCAGAAACTAACACAACATTGTAAAGCAATTATACTCCAATAAAGATGTTTAAAAAAAAAATTCTAGATCTATTTAGTGGGTAGAACCGAAAGGATTTTCAGGCACTTTGGATGTATAGTGTGAGAGAAAGAGAAAAGGAGGACACTAAGGGTTTTGATCTGGAATAAAACCAAACATGTAACAATGGAATTATCATTAATATACACATCCCAAATTTCTGGACTGTTATGTCAAAAGCACAAATATTAACACAGCACTACAGATAGTCAGCTCTCAATCATTTGAAGATGGCACGTGAATTGAAACTTATTTCCACTCCTAAATGTTCTTTGAGTATATTACGGGTACCTTATCAGATCTTATTTAACAGCCTAGAAACAGAAACTGGATTAAAGCTCAACCACTCCTCATTTAGTATGGAGAGGAAAAGTGTTACATTTGGGTTGCCCCTATTTGGATTATTTCCTAATTTACATTACTTTTCATTCTGTGCATGTCCAAATGTGAAATCCTGTTTTGTCTTATATTTTTAAAAATTTATTTTTGTTATTTAAAAGTTATATTCAAACAAAAACTCAGCAGTTCAACTGGGCAGCCGAAACTTGTGATTTGCCAGAACCAGCTCAGATTACAAGTTTTTTCTTACCATTTTAATCCGTTATTTTTGATTTAAGGTGGTCTGCACTGTTGATTGCCAGATATTTATAAGTTCAAGAACTTTAATTGTGAAAATTCCATGTACGTTAAAGCCATGCCCCCAAAATAGTAGGTTCTAGATTCAAGTAATTTTAAACAGGTTATTTTTTTCCTATGTGAGTAAGTGAATATAGCTGGAAATCATGCAGAATGTAAAGCCATTATTTGCTGTGTGGGTCTGTCCCATACATTGTAGGACATCTCGATTTCCTAACCTCTATCAACTAAGTACATCATGAAACCCCCATCAGTGTAACAACCTAAATACACCCCCTACACATTTCCCAAATGCCCACTAAGTATAGTATGGCCCTCATTAAGAACCACCGTTGGAAGACAGCTTCCTGTTCCTCACCTATACCTACAGTCACACAACTTGCAGGAAAACAGGTTTGTTTTACTACTTAGAAAGGGAGCCAGACCTCTTTTGTGATCATTATTAGGTGGGTACAATCATGTTTAAAAACATTTTAAAGGCTTGTTAGCAGATGGCCCTAGGTCTCAATTAACGTTTAATTTCTGATTTTAGAATCCTTTATTCTTTTATATTTAAGCATAATTGCCTTTCTAGGGAATTACTAACCCTCCACCAATAGTTGTGGTCTCATGCTTGTCATCTCCTGTTCTGCGATGGGAGTTACTTATATGATGTGTAATTGAGTGGCACAACTGTTTGGGAATTTTTATGTAAGGATTAACGAGTCGAGTTGACAACTGAAAAGGCAAAAGGAGACGAATAATTTTTTCCCATTGCCACACAAATAAGAAATATTTCTGAAATACTAGAAAACATGAGAAAAGCAAGTTATAAACAAAGTGTCAGGGACCTTCATATTGGTAGATTCTAAAGCTAACTCTTTAGACAACACCAAAGTAACAATACTAAAATTCCTGTGATTTTTCTTTGTAAAATGTACAGAGAAGAAATAGGCAATTCCCTTACATAGGAGCTCAAAAAGTGTATGGCCTGGGACTCAATAGTTGGCAAAGGTGAAAGCTTTCAAGAGTTCTAGGTTCTCTATTGTTACACACAAAATATTGAGTCCTTTAGCACATTTATTATTAGGTTAATCTTAGCGTTTTGTTGTTATCATGATAAGATGCTCTTTACTACATTTTCTAAGTGGCTATTGTTGACAAATAAAGATGCTAGTGGTTTTTTTAATATAAAAAAAGAGTTCTAGGTTCTCTGTCATAGGTAGATAAGTCAGAGGCAAAACAGATGGCTATAGATGAGAAATTTAAGAGCTAGTATATATATATATCTATACTATCTGCCTGCTGGGCAGAAAGAACATAAACTAGCTGCCCAACAGTGAAAACTGTTGTCATGATAATTTAGACATATACATTTAGATGTCCTAAATTAGACTCAGATGAGCACTCCTATTTCTACCTATTAATATCATCCATTCATTTCTCAAAGATTTAGTGAATGACATTCATCATACACTGAGTAGGTGCTCATTATACCCTGAAATGGCCCTTTTAGCGAAAATGCATCCAGGCAAAGGTATGACAAGAAATCTCATCAATTTCTTGATAGAATATGATGTAAGGGAAAGAGTTTAGTTTACACAATTCTTGTACCTTCATAGGCACTTAGATAAAATAATCCACTTAACAGGGATACCTGGGCTGTGACCATCAATCCAAGTTTTTTATTTTAATACATTCAACCATTTATTCATTTGGTAAATATTTGCTAAGCATGTACTGAATATTAGACACTATCTCAAGCATTTGGGCAATATCAGTGAAAAAACTAAAAGATCTCTCCCATTGTAGAGCTTAATTACAGTGGAGGGAGAGAAACGATTGTAAAAGATAGTGAAAAAGTCATATAATTATGGCTTTGTTATGAGGTTTTAAGTAATGTGGAAAAGGGAATATTTCAAAAGGAAGTAGAGTGGGATGATCAGAGGTGCTGGGAATGAGGAAGCATATTTGAATATTAGGTATTTGTGAGGAGAAGAAGTGAGAGTGATGAAAGGCTATGTTTTGGTTTGAGATTCCTAGCATACTCTAGATAGGATTCATGTAGAGGGCTTTTATCCCTCTCTTCTTAGACTTTTTCTTTCCATTGAGGTATAGCACAGATATACAAATAGTTACACCATTTTAACCTCTCTCTTCTCTAAGGCAGTTCTTACATCATATGCCTCTCTAGACAGGTCTAATTCTCAGCCCAGAAATCAAAAGTTAGAAATCTTATTTTAGTGCTTTATTTGTTCCTAATTCTAGGAATACCATGACTTTACTCAGGAATTCATTAGTTAGCATTTACTTATTTATAAGATATGCTCCCACCTAAAACAAAAAGTCACACATGTGATCAGACAAATTGAAGGCTCAAAATTGACATCTATGTGTGTGGGGTAAGAAAGTTACCCATATTACAAAGTTAAGACAATTCTTAACAATGTAACAATAAAAATTCATGATGGGAGAAATGACATTTTCTTTTCACAAATGGACTGTATAAATATGGGTCATAAGAGATTTGGGACATACACCATTCTAGTCAAAATTACCTGACTTTACCTTTATATGGAAATGAAACTAAAAAAAGCAGTCATCAAAGTGATTATCTGAGGAAAAGAATTAACTAAGAAGCACTTCTCGAATGGCAAAGTAAGGCCCTCTGAAAAATTGCTCCTCAATAAGAGTAAAGCTAACACTGGCAAAAATTGTCAAAGTCAACTTTTGCAGAAGTCTTGTAAATTAATCAAAGGCTTGCAACAATCCAAGGGGCTTTTATTCAAGAAAAGTGGCTGAATCTCAGTGAGACTAGTGAGCTTTGAGGCATTTTTACTTGCCTATTATTCCCCCTGCCCCCACACTTTTCTCTTTAATCTGTAACAGCCCTGAAAACTAACACCCTTACAACTCTCAAAGCTGTGAAAATCAAAAGAGGGCAAAATGGATTTAGAACTTCCCCGAGGCCCATTCTCAGAGAACTGCCACTATTTGACCTGCCTGGAAGATCCCAGAAAAGCTCCATTCTCAAGGTTTCAGTTTCTTTGACCTGACTCAGATCCAACTCTGTGAACAGCCCTAATGCATTTGCTGAAAACAATCAGTTGCAATTGTTTGGCTACCGAGCTGCTTGCGGTGTGATACCAGTTGGTCTAATGGAAACCTGACCACAAAATTAAATGCAACAACTGGGGAATTCGATTTCTATAGGGGAGTTATAAAGGTTTCAACAGATTTCAGGGATTATTTAAAAGGCCGTGCATATGATAAGGGCTGTGCATCAGGCTAAGAAAAATCCGAGAAGGTCCTAATCTCTCACCTCTGGCTGACCTTGAGGCTCTATACAAACATGAAGTAAAGGCTCAATCAGTTTTATAAATGGCTTGCCAGGCAATTAAGTTGTGTGCCACAACACTCAGAGCCCATTGGCAAAGATTGAGAAATCTATTAGCTCAAGGCACTTAAGGAAATCTCTGCCCAATCAATAGCTAACCTCCTAAGAGACTTCAGTGGCCACACATCACAAAGAATACTTTGCAGAATTAGTCAAGGAAAGTGACTAAGTGGTAACAGCAACAACAAAAATCATAAACAAAGAGCCGTGTGGGGGATTTGATTTCCATAGTTGCTCTATTATATTATTTTAACTTTACATTAAAAAATTATGAGATGAGAAGTAACAACTGACACTATAGAAATACAAAGAATCGTGAGAGGTTACTACAAGCAACTATATGCCAATAAAATGGACAATCTGGAAGAAATGGACAAGTTCTTAGAAAAGCACAACATTCCAAGACTGAACCAGGAAGAAATAGTAAATGTAAACAGACTTATCACAAGCACTGAAATTGAAACCGTGATTAAAAATCTTCCAACAAACTAAAGTCCAGGACCAGATGGCTTCACAGGTGAATTCTATCAAACATTTAGAGAAGAGCTAACACCTATCCTTCTCAAACTTTTCCAAAATATAGCAGAGGGAGGAACACTCCCAAACTCATTCTACGAGGCCACCATCACTCGGATACCAAAACCAGACAAGGATGTCACAAAAAAAGAAAACTACAGGCCAATATCACTGATGAACATAGATGCAAAAATCCTCAACAAAATACTAGCAAGCAGAATCCAACAGCACATTAAAAGGATCATACACCATGATCAAGTGGGATTTATCCCAGGAATGCAAGGATTCGTCAATATGTGCAAATCAATCAATGTGTTACACCATATTAACACATTGAAGGAGAAAAACCATATGATCATCTCAATAAATGCAGAAAAAGCTTTTGACAAAATTCAACACCCATTTATGATAAAAACCCTCCAGAGAGTAGGCATAGAGGGAACTTAACTCAACATAATAAAAGCCATATATGACAAACCCACAGCCAACATCGTTCGCAATGGTGAAAAACTGAAACCATTTCCACTAAGACCAGGAAAAAAACAAGATTGCCCACTCTCACCACTATTATTCAACATAGTTTTCGAAGTTTTAGCCACAGCAATCAGAGAAGAAAAAGAAATAAAAGGAATCCAAATCGGAAAAGAAGAAGTAAAGCTGTCACTGTTTGCAGATGACATGATACTGTACATACAGAACCCTAAAGATGCTACCAGAAAACTACTAGGACTAATCAATGAATTTGGTAAAGTAGCAGGATACAAACTTAATGAACAGAAATCTCTTGCGTTCCTGTACACTAATGATGAAAAATGTGAAAGAGAAATTAAGGAAACACTCCCATTTACCACTGCAACAAAAAGAATAAAATACCTAGGAATAAACCTACCTAAGGAGACAAAAGACCTGTATGCAGAAAACTGTAAGACACTGATGAAAGAAATTAAAGATGATACAAACAGATGGAGCGATATACCATGTTCTTGGATTGGAAGAATCAATATTGTGAAAATGAGTATACTACCCAAAGCAATCTATAGATTCAGTGCAATCCCTATCAAACTACCAATGGCATTTTTCACAGAACTAGAACAAAAAATTTCACAATCTGTATGGAAACACAGAAGACCCCAAATAGCCAAAGCAATCTTGAGAACAAAAAACAGAGTTGGAGGAATAAGGCACCCTGACTTCAGACTATACTACAAAGCTACAGTAATCAAGACAGTATGGTACTGGCACAAAAACAGAAATATAGATCAATGGAACAGGATAGAAAGCCCAGAGATAAACCCACGCACATATGGTCACCTTATTTTTGATAAAGGAGGCAAGAATATACAGTGGAGAAAAGACAGCCTCTTCAATGAGTGGTGCTGGGAATTCTGGACAGCTACATGTAAAAGAATGAAATTAGAACACTCCCTAACACCATACACAAAAATAAACTCTAAATGGATTAAAGACCAAAATGTAAGGCCAGACACTATCAAACTCTTAGAGGAAAACATAGGCAGGACACTCTATGACATAAATCACAGCAAGATGCTTTTTGACCCACCTCCTAGAGAAATGGAAATAAGAACAAAAATAAGCAAAAGGGACCTAATGAAACTTAAAAGCTTTTGCACAGCAAAGGAAACCATAAAAAAGATGAAAAGACAACCCTTAGAATGGAAGAAAATATTTGCAAATGAAGCAACTGACAAAGGATTAATCTCCAAAATATACAGGCAGCTCATGCAGCTCAATATCAAAAAACAAAACACCCAATCCAAAAATGGGCAGAAGACCTAAATAGACATTTCTCCAAAGAAGCTATACAGATTGCCAACAAACACATGAAAGGATGCTCAACATCACTAATCATTAGAGAAAAGCAAATCAAAACTACCAAGAGGTATCACCTCATACCGTTCAGAATGGCCATCAAAAAATCTACAAACCATAAATGCTGGAGAGGGTGTGGAGAAAATGGAACCCTCTTGCACTGTTGGTGGGAATGTAAGTTGATATATCCACTATGGAGAGCAGTATGGAGGTTCCTCAAAAAACTACAAATAGAACTACCATATGACCCAGCAATCCTACTACTGAGCATATACCCTGAGAAAACCATAATTCAAAGAGTCATGTACCACAGTGTTCATTGCAGCTCTATTTACAATAGCCAGGACATGGAAGCAACCTCAGTGTCCATTGACACTTGAATGGATAAAGAAGATGTGGCACATATATATAATGGAATATTACTCAGCCATAAAAAGAAACGAAATTGAGTTATTTGTAGTGAGGTGGATGGACCTAGAGACTGTCATACAGAGTGCAGTAAGTCAGAAAGTGAAAAACAAATACCGTATGCTAACACATATATATGAAATCTAAAAAAAAAAAAAAAGTATCTCTGAAGAACCTAGGGACAAGACAGGAATAAAGACGCAGTTGTAGAGAATGGACTTGAGGACATGGGGAGGGGGAAGGGTAAGTGGGGATGAAGTGAGAGAGTGGCATGGACATATATACACTACCAAATGTAAAATAGATAGCTAATGGGAAGCAGCTGCATAGCACAGGGAGATCATCTCAGTGCTTTGTGTACACCTAGAGGGGTGGGATAGGGAGGGTGGGAGGGAGACGCAAGAGGGAGGGTATATGGGGATATATGTATACATATCGCTGATTCACTTTGTTATACAGCAAAAACTAACACACCATTGTAAAGCAATTACCCTCCAATAAAGATGTTTTAAAAAATTAAAAATAAATTAGATGTACAAAGAAATAGAAAAGTGTTATCTATACACAGGAAAAAAAGCAATTAGTAAAAATTGTCCCTGAGGAAGCTCACCTACAAAAACATTAAATCAACTATTATACATATAATTCAAATAATTAAATGAAACCATATTTAAAGAATTACAAGAAGGTATGGAAACATGTGTTACCAAATAGAGAATATCACTAAAGAGAAATTTTTAAGAATCTAATACTAATTCTGAATTTGAAAACAGTATTAACTATAATGAAAAATTCATAAAAGGGGCTCCATAGCAGATTTAAGCAGGCAGAAGAATTGGTGAACTTGAATACATCTCAGTTTAGTTTATCCTGTCTGGGGAAGAACAACAACAAAGAAGAACAAAAAAATGAACAAAGCCTTAGATATTTATGAAACACAACCAAGCATACCAACATAGACATAATGGGAATCCACTAGATGATAGAGAAAGGGGCATGTTACACAATGAATTGTGTTACCCCGAAAGGATATGTTGAAGTCCTAATCCTCAGCACCTCATAATATGACCTTATTTAGAGATAGTATCTTTGTAGAAGTAATCAAATTAAAATTAGGGTGGGCTCTAATTTTACATGACTGGTGTCCTTTTAAAATGGGGAAATTTGGACATAGAGACACAGAAAGGATTATGTGAAGAGACATAGGGGGAATTCTGTGTGAATTCAGAGGTAGAGAATGGAATTATGCTGCCATGAGCCGTGAAATGTCTGAGGCTACCAGAATCTGGAAGAGACAAGGAAGAAGCCTTGTCCTACAACTTTCATAGCATGACCCTGCTGACACCTTGATTTCAGACGTTTAGCCTCCAAAACTGTGAGGCACTAAATTTCTGTTGTTTTAAGCTATCCAATCTGTGATACTTTGTTACTATAGTCCTAGGGAAGTAATACAGAGCACAAAGATTATTTGTAGAAATAATGTCTGAAACTTCTCAGATGTACTGAGAGACATGAATCTACACATCAAAGAATCTGAATAAATTCCAAGAATTACAATTCAAAGAGATCCACACCTAGACACATCATAAAGTATCAAAAGCCAAAAACAAAAAAAGAATATTGAAAGCAGCAAGAAAGTAGTGATTCATCACGCATAGGGGATCCTCAATAAAATTAACAACTGACTTCTTATTAGAAACTATGGAGGCCAAAAATCACTGGGATGACATACTAAAACCACTGAAATAAAAAAGAATGTCAACCAAGAATTCTATATCCAAATAAGTATACTTTAAAAATGAAAGAGAAAATATATTCTCAGATCAACAAAGAATGAATTTGCTTTTAGTAGGTCTGCCCTATAAGAATTATTGAAGGGAAGCCTTCAGAGTGAAAATAAAGGACACTAGAAATAACTCAAATTCACTCAAAGAAATAAAGACCACTGGCAAAGGTAACTATTGATACATAGGTGAATATGAAATGTATTACTACCTGTAATTCTTTCCTTATTCTGATTTAAAAGATAACTGCATAAAGCAAAAATTATAAAAGTGTTTTGATGGGCTTATAATATAAAAAGATGTCATTTGTATGACTATAATAGCACCAGGATTGGGGAAGGAAGATTGCTAAATTGGAGCAATTTTTTTGTATGCAATTGAAATAAAATTGGTATTAATCTGATGTAAATATGTTAATTGTAATCCTTAGAGCAACCACTATGAAGATGAACTGGAAAACAATAAAGAAAACCAGAATGGAATGAAAATGGTATAGAAAGAAAATATATTTAACACAAAAAAAACCAGTTACAGATTAATAGAAAAACAAAAAAGCCTCAGACATATATAAAAGAAGTAAATAGCAGATATAAATGCTAGCATAGCAGTTATTAAATTCTCTTTTCACTCTCCCTTCTTCCTCCCTCTCTTCTTCACACACACTCACACACACATTTACATACACATAATGAGAGTGCCATTATTTGATTTATAAACAAGGAAGGGTAGAGGAAAGAACAATGTATGAAGCTTAGTTACAAGGTAAAAATCAGAACATTATATTCTGACTGGTGAATTGGTATATCAGTAATGAATAGAGACTTCATTTAAGACTGTGTTACATTTTTCTTTTACCATAGAGATAATTTTAATTTACTTAAACAGGCCTGATTTGAGCCCCATAAATGTACCAAATCAATCCCATCTCTTTAAGGGAGGTCTCATAGGAATAGATTCTGAATTATAGTTTACAATTTATGTAAAATGCACCTTATATCTCAAAATTCAGCTGCAAGGTGTAGTCAGAGCACACTCAGTTTAATTTGGGGTGTGGGTAAGTTTCTGTAGAGGCATTATGAATTCACAGATTACTACCCATTCTAATGAATCTCCCATTTCAGTGCAAAGTGTTGCTCTTCATGGCTAATGAAGTGGAAAGCTGACACTATTTGTGGCAGAATAGCATTCTCCAATTTGTTATCTCAGGGGGAAAAGCCATTTTTTGCTAATGTTGAAAATGTTTCCCACGAAGTGACAGCAATTAGGGATATTTTTGGCCAGTGTAATAAGCAAGTAAACCAATCCATAAAACTAGGCTGTGGTATGAACATGTAGGTCAGTCTTTCCACTTGATTTTGATTAACACTGTCATCAAAGACATAGAAATCACACTTTCCATCAAAGTCATGGTTATTCTGTGCCACTCAAATTCTACTGAATAAAAGAGACCTTTTGTGTGACTTCATTGTGGACTTAGAGGAACCCAAAGGAGACACTTCTGAGATATTACCACAATTGACTAGATTTTACTTTAGAATAAAACATATATGTCACCTAGAACTTAAGATCACAAAAGCATGTTCTCTTAGTCACGGTGTCAACAATAGTCTGGTCATATGGAACTCTATCAATGAATCCATAGATATTCAGGCCTGAAGATAAAGTAGTCTGAATTATTCTCATGATATTATTATTAGCACCATTATCATTAAGCAAGGAACACAACTTCTGCCTATGTCCTTGAAACATGTAATACTCAACTTTGTCTATACACACACACACACACACACACACACACACAGAGCAATGGAGGGTATGCCCAAAGGACATAGGAGCCACCTGAAAGAGTGTCCAATGGCCAAACTATCATAAAATAAATATTGGGTAAAAATTAAAATAAGCATCAGATTATAAGTCAAGGTATAAAATAAATATGTCTATACAGATGTAAATAAATGATTTAAGAAGTAAACAAATGGAGACAATAGACAAATCTGTGCAGAAAAATTCCAAATAATTTATGTAGATTCTGTGCTCTCAAGGAAGTGGACTTTAACTCCCCAACCCTTGAATGTCACTTAGTGATTTGCTTTCAAAGAGTAGAGTATGGAAAGCAGGGGAAAAGAGTAACTTTACAGTGAAGGATATGACAAACACTACCTCAGCCAGATGATGAAGGTTAACCTGAAGATAGCATGTACTCTTGATATTATTTGGTGAGAATGGCACTTTAACTTCTGTGGTCTTTTCCTCAAAAGCCCATGCTTCAAAATCTTGTAAGTTCCTTCTCTTTCTGACAATTCAAACACTATTTTTTTAATGTTTGTGTAGCAACACCATCTTGTTCAGCAGTCGACATTGTCAGCTTTTTTAGATTTTAACCATTCTAGTAGGTATGTAGTGATACCCCACTGTTGTTTTAATTTGCAATTCTCTAATAACAAATGATATTGAGCTTCTTTTCATATGCTTATATGCCATCTGTATACTTTGTTTGATGAACTGTCTGTTAAGATCTTTTGGCCACTTTTAGTTTGTTATTTTAATAGTTTTTGTACATTTTAGATACAAATCCTTCATCTGATATGTGATTTGTAAATAATTTCTCCCAGTTGGTAACTTTTCTTTCTCTTGTCAGTGTCTTTGGCAGATAAAAAGGTTTAATTTAAATACAGTTAAACTTATTTTTTTCTGTCATATATTGTTTTTGTTGTACCTAAAACTCATCACCAACCTGAACATCACAAAGATTTTCTCGTATGTTTTATCCTAGAAATGTTATAGCTTTGCATTTTATCAATACATTTATGTATATGATCCATTTTGAGTGAATTATTGTGGAAGGTGTAACCTTTGTATCTAGTTTTATTTATTTATGATTAAATATATTAGCTGTAGGGTTTTTGTAGATGTACTTTATCACGTTGAGGAAATTTTTTCTGTAGTTTATTCAGAGTTAGTTTTTGTAGAGTTTTACCATGAATTCCCATATTATTTTGAAATAAATCTAAGATATTATATTATTGAATCTGTACAAAGTAATAACTTTAACAATCATAACCATAACATAACCCATTACCACACCTAAAATTAACAATAATTTCTTAGTATCATCAAATATACAGGCAATTTTCAAATTTCAAATTGTCTTATAAATATCATATTTTTGACAGTTTGTTTAAATTAGGATCTGAACGAATCCTCACATTGTGATTACATGATACACGTTTTAAGCCTCTTAATTTCTGTTTTTTCCCTAATAATTCTTCCAATTTCCTTTAAAATTATTTAAGAAACCAATTTATTTGTCCTATAGATCTTTCACTTTCTGAATTTTGTTAATTGTATCCCCATGGCAACATTTAGGTTTTAATCAGTTCCGTATTTCATGTAAATTGTACTAGATCTCAAAACTATCAGATTCAGATTAATTTTTTTGAAGATTATTTTAAGAGGTGTTTGTGTGTTTGCCACCAGAAGGCAAATAATTTGTCTTTTTGAATTGTTAGCAGATCATGACTAGACCCATTCATTCATTAAGAGTTGCAATATGGTGATTTTCTAATTCTATCATTCCTTCTTTATTCCTTAACTTGAATACTACTCTAAAGATAAAATTTCCTTCACCCATATTATTGTCACCCACAGAAATAAGTCAGACCTCTAACCCAAAAATTTGTTTAGATGACAAGACTGATGATGCCACAAATATACTTAGAGGGTATGAAAGGTTATTTCTCACATAAGGCTTTCTGGGGAGAACATAGTATGTTATGCTCCCAAGAAGAACTAAGCATTGATTGACGGGCAGAAAAAGGAGTTTGGCTTGGGGTTTCATTGTAGTTAGAGGGTGGGGCTGGTATGTGGGTTCTTGCACATGGACAGAGGTTTGTGTGGTTTGAACGTCTCACTGGCACAAAAGGAGGGAGCTCCCATGGTTTTTTTTATCAACTTGCCCAGATATGGTACCGAAAGGAAAGGGAGGGGTAGGGATTAAAAGATGTGTGGGGTTACATGATATTCTGGGGAGGAGTTTTTTCTACTCTGGTCATGTTTACATGTAAAAGTTTCTTCAAAGAGTCTCACATCAGTATTATCATGGTTAGGGCCTCCTCCATGGCAAACGTTGCTTTAAAATTTTATTTATTTGTTTGTTTATTATTGAATACAGTAGAATTTTTTTTAGAGCAGTTTAAGATTCACAGCAAAACTGAGTAGAAGGTACAGAGATTTCCAATATATCCCCTTCCCCCACATATGCATAATCTCTCTCATTATCAACATACCCTACCAAAGTGGCACATTTGTTAGAATTGATGAACCTACATTGATACATCATTATCACTCAGAGTCCATAATTTACATTAGGGTCTACTCTTAGTGCTGTGCATTCTATAGGTTTGGAGAATGGCATTTATTCCCCATTAGAGTATCAAACAGAACAGTTTCATTGCCCTAAAAATCCTCTGCTCTCTTGACTTTTCATACTTCCCTCCCCTCTAATCCCTGGCAACCACTGATCTTTTTACTGTCTCCATAGTTTTGCTTTTTCTATAATGTCATATAGTTGGAATCATACAGTATATAAACTTTTCAGATTGACTTCTTTCACTTAGTAATATGCATTTAATTTTCCTCCATGTCTTCTCAAGGCTGAAGAGCTCATTTATTTTTAGTGCTGGATAATATTCCATTGTCTAGATATATTACATTTATGTGTCCATTAACCTACTAAGGGACATGTAGTTTGCTTCCAAGTTTTGGCAATTATGAATAAACCTGCTATAAATATCCAGGTGTGTTGACATGTTTTCAATTCCTTTGGTTAAATACCAGAGAGAATGATTGTTAGATCATGTGGTAAGAGTATGTTTAGTTTTATAAGAAACTCCCAAACTGCCTTCCAAAGTGAGAACCATTTTAAATTTCCATCAGCAATGAATGAGAGTTCCTGTTGCTCCCAATCTTCATGAGCATTTTCTGTTGTCAGTTTTCTGGCATTTTAGCCATTCTGATAGGTGTGTAGTGGCATCTCATTGTTGTTTTAATTTGCATTTCCCTTTTGACATATGATGTAGAGCATCTTTTCATATGGTTGTCATCTGTATATCTTATTTGGGGAGGTGTCTGTCAAGGCCTTTGGCTCATTATTTAATCAGGTTGTTCATTTTCTTATTGTTGAGTTTTTAATACTGTATACTTTGGATAACAGTCCTTTATCAGCTATGTCTTTGCAAATATTTTATCCAGTCTGTGCATTCACTTTTCATTCTCTTGACATTGTCTTTTGCAGGGCATAGGTTTTTAATTTTAACTAAGTGCAAGTTAATCAATTATTTATTTTATGGATTGTTTATTGGGGGGTTATACTAAAGAAGTCATTAAAAAACTAAGGTCATCTTGATTTATTTTCTAGGGGTTTCATAATTTGGGGTTTTACATTTAGGTATATAATCAATTTTGAGTTCATTTTTATGAGAGGTTTAAGGTCTGTGTCCAGACTCTTTTTTTTTTTTTTTTTTTGCATGTGGATATCCAGTTTTCTCAGCACCATTTATTGAAAAAAAAAAGAAAACCTATTTTTGCTCCATTGTATTGCCTTTGATCCTTTGTCAAAGATCGGTTGACTATACTTATGGGGGTCTATTTCTTGGCTCTCTATTCTGTTCCACTGATCTATTTGTCTATCCTCTCACCAGTACTACGCGGTCTTGAATATTGTAGCTTTATAGTAAGTCTTGAAGTTGGGTAGTGTCAGTACACCAACTTTGTTTTTCTCTTTGAAAATTATGTTGATTATTCTGGACCTTTTGTCTTTCCATATAAACTTTAGAATTCATTTGTTGATATCCACAAAATAACTTGCTCGGATTTGGGTTGGGATTGCATTGAATGTATAGATCAAGTTGGGAAGAAATGACATCTTTACTATATTGAGTCTTCCTATCCATGAACATGGAATATCTCTCCATTTATTTTGTTCTTTGATTTCATTTATAAGAGTTTTGTTGTTTTCCTCATATAGTTCTTGTACATATTTTGTTAGATTTACACCTAAGTATTTTAATTTTTTTGTGATAATGTAAATGGTATTGTGTTTTTAATTTCAAATTCCACTTATTCATTGCTGGTATATAGGAAAGTGTCTTAATCTGTAGAACTGCTGTAACAAGATACCACAGAGTTGGTGGCTTATAAAAAACAGAAATTCATTTCTCATAGCTCTGGATACTGGAAGTCTAACATCAGGGTGCCAGCATGGTTGTGTGAGGGACCTCTTCTGGGTTGCAAAGTTCTTGTTGTAGCCTTACATGGCAGAAGAGACAAGCAAGCTCTCTGGAGCCTCAGTTTTAAGGCACTAATCCCACTGATGAAGGCTCTGTTCTTATGACCTCATCACCTCCAAAAGGCCCCACCTCCTAATACCGTTACCTTAGGGGTTAGAATTTGAATTTGTGAGTTTTGGGAGAACACCAACATTCAGACAATAGCAGAAAGTGATTAACTTTTGTATATTAACCTTGTATTCTGTAACCTTGCTATAATTGCTTATTAGTTTCAGGATTTTTTGTCAATTCTTTAGAATTTTCTACATAAAAAATCATGTCACCTCTAAAGACAGTATTATTTCTTCTTTCCCAATTTTTATACCTTTTATTTTTTCTTCTTGTCTTATTGTATTAGCTGGGACTTCCAGTATGATGTTGAAAAGAAGTGGTGAGAGGAGACATTCTTGCCTTTTTCCTGATATTAGTGGGAAAGAAAAAAAGAGTTTCTCACCATTGTGTTCTGAAAGCAGATACTGCCATGATTTCTATTCTTTTATATTTGTTAAGGTGTGTTTTGTGGCCCAGAATGTGTTATATCTTGGTGAATATTCCATTGAGCTTGAGAAGAACAAGCTATTGCTGTTGGATGAAGTAGCCTACAGATGTCAATTAGATCCAGTTGATTGATGGTGCTGTTGAGTTCAACTATGGCCTTACCGATTTTCTTCCTGATGGATCTCTCCTTTTCTGATAGAGGAGTGCTGAATTCTCCAAATGTAATAGTGGATTCATTTATTTCTCCTTGTAGTTCAATCAGTGTTTGCCTCCTATATTTAGATTCTCTGTTTTTAAGTGCATATATGTTAAAGATTATTTACATCATCTTGGTGAATTGACCCCTTTATCATTATGCAATGCCTCTCTTTATCCCTGAAATTTTCCTTGCTCTGAAGTCTGCTCTGTCTCACATTAATATAGCTACTTCTGCTTTCTTTTGATTAGTGTCATCATGGTATATCTTTATCTATTTAATTTTACTCTATATGTATCTTTATATTTAAAGTGGGTTTCTTGTAGACATCGTATAATTGGGTCTTATTTTTTACCCACTCTAAGGGTCACTTTGATTTCAGTGGTTTGTTTAGACCATTGATGTTAAATGTGATTATTTCCATATTTGGGTTAATATCTACCATAATTGTTACTTTTCTCTATTTGTTGACCTTGTTCTTTGTTCCTATTTTTGTCTTACACTCTTTTTCTTCTTTTTATGGTTTTAACTGAGTATTTTATATTAATCCATTTTTCCCCTTTCTTAGTATATCATTTGTAGTTTGTTTTTTTTTTTTTACTTACTTTAGAAGATTGTCTTTTCACTCTTGATTATTTCCTTTACTGTGCAGAAGCTTTTTAGCTTGATGCAATCCCACTTGTCTATTTTTGCTTTTGTTGCCTGTGTGTTTGGGGTCAGGTTCAAGGAAATCATTGCCCAGACCAATGTCAAAAAGCTTTTCCCCCTATGTTTTCTTTTATTAGTTTTATGGTTTCAGGTCTTAAATTTAAGTCTTTAATCCATTTGAGTTGATTTTTGTGTATGATGTGAGATAATGGTCCAGTTTCACAATTCTCCATTTGGTTATCCAGTTTTCCCAGCACCATTTATTGAACAGACTATCCTTTGCCCAAGAATACAATTGTGTATTCTTGCCCCATCTAGTCAAAGATCAGTTGCCCATAAATGAGTGGGTTTATTTTTGGGCTCTAAATTCTGTTCCTTTGGTCTATATGGGGTTTTTTTTTGCTTTTTTTTTTTTGACAGAGCCATATTGTTTTGGTTACTGCAGCTTTATATTTTAAAATCGGGAAATGTGATGCCTCCTGTTTTGCTCTTCTTGATCAAGATTGCTTTGGCTATTTGTGGTCTTCTGTAGTTACATATGAATTTTAGGATTGTTTTTTCTATTTATGTAAAAAATGCCATTGTGACTTTGATGGGGATTGCATAAGAATATGTAGATTGCTTTGGGTAGTATGGCATCTTAACAATATTAATTCTTCTAATCCACGAACATGGGATATTTTTCCTTCCTTTTTTATCCTCTTTAATTTCTTTCATCTATGTTTTATAATTTTCAGTGTATAGGCATTTCACCTCCTTGGATAAATTTATTCCTATTTTGTTGTTTTTGCTGCTGTTGTAAATGGTCTATTACCAAGGACACCTATCAGTTTAGTTTTCAGCATGGCTTCTGCTGGGTCCTTGGGTGAGTGTCTGGGTAGGCATGACTGCCTCTGAACCATGGTAGAACAGGGCTGGAGCCAGGTCATGGGGCTGCTTAGGGACCACAGTCTGTCTGAGGTCAGCAGGGCTGTTATTGGGGGTGCCTAAGGGTGTGGCTTCTGTCAGGTCCCTTGGTCTGGTCCTTGGCTGGGCAAGACTGCCTTGGGACAGTGGTAGAATAGAGCTGGAGCCAGGTTATGGGACTGCTTCGGGGATCACATTTGAATCCAAGGTGGGCAGGCTTGTTACCAGGGCCTGGTTCCTCCCATGTCCCTTGGTGGAAGGAGCTGGTGGCAGGACCATGGACAAGTTGTACTGGATCTGAGAGTGCAGAGTGGATGGAGTTGCTTCTGGTCTGCAGCTGGAAACATGGTTGATGAGTCTACCACTGTTGCACAGGCCTGCCTTCTCAAAGAAGCCCTCCTCAGTCTTGGGTTCTACTGGGGTTTTGCAACCTCCTACTTGGATCCCAAAGCTCCCACACAGGGACTTTTGTCCATGGGTGACTGTCAAGTATTTCCTTCTGTGGGAGGATGTGGACTGGGGATCTCCTCTTCCACCATCTTGCTCACCTCACTCAATTCTTTCCCTCTTGATTTGCAATGCCTTTACCGCTTATGCCAATAATACTGTCTTAGTCCATTTGGGCCGCTATGACAAAATACCATAGACTGGATGGCTTATAAACAACCAATGTTTATTTCTCACAGTTCTGGAGACTGGGAAGTCCAAGATCAAGGTGCCAGCAGATTTGATGTCTGGTGAGAGCTTGCTTCCTTGTTCATAGACAGCCATCTTCTCTCTGTGTCCTCATATAACAGAAGGGGCAAGGGAGCTCTCTGGGGTTTCTTATAAAGGCATTAATCCCTTTTATGAGGGCTCTACCCTCATGATCTAATCAACTCCCAAAGGCCCCACTGTCTTATACCATCACGTTGGGCATTAGGTTTCAGGATATGAATTTGGGGGATGGGGTGGACACAAACCTTCAGTCTATAGCAACCACACTGAGTTAATTATTCTAATTTTATAATAGTTTTTAAAAGCCTATCAAGCTAGTTCTTTCTCTTCAAAGAATATTTTTTAACACATTGAACATCCACAGAATTTGCAAATAAATTTATGAAGCCCACAAAATATTCTCTTGGGATTTTGATTGAGATTGGCATTGACATTGTATCTAGAGATTTATTTTGTTATTATTTACATCCCAATCTATAAATATGGTATAACACTCAATTTATTTAGGTTTATCTTAATATCTCTCAATAAAGTTTTTTCTAATTTTATCCATAAAAGCCTTACATAGCCTTTAGGAGGTTTATTCCTAGGTATTAAAATTTACTGTAGCATCAAAATATCTATCTCTTAAAATTTTCATTTTCCAGTGAGTTTTGCTGGGATATAGAAAACAGCTGATATTTAGATACTGATTTTAATTCAAGCAATCTTGATAAACACTTATGAATTGTAGTATTTATCTCTAGATTCATTTATAGTTCCTACGTAAGCAATTATCAATTGCTAATAATGACAGTTTTACTTATTTCTTTTATCAATCCTTACCATTTTATTTTTCTTGCCTTATTCTGTTGGCTAAGGACTAGCAGTAAAATGCAGAATAGAAAAGGTGATTATTTGGACTTTATAGAACTATATCTAAAATAGAGAAAGGTTTGTTTTTTGTGGAGAAATCATGTATCATCTGTAGTCACAAGAAGAAAAAACTTATATATATATTTTTTCTGCTTGGCAAACCTAGCTTCATGTGACAGCTGCTACTGTCTGACCAGTGATAATAAAATCTGTTGTATATCCCTTCTCCTGCCATCTATTTTTGTGCTCCTTTGGATATGTTAGGGAAGGAGAAAAAGCAGCTTTGCAGGAGGACATATGTTCACTAAACTGTGGCCAATCAATTTGGATAATCTCTAGTGTGAATTTTCACCCTAGGCAGACAAGTTTTTCACCACAATCCAAGCTCTGCTTTCTGTAGAAATAAATCAGTATTCTCAGAGTTTACAGAAGTCTAGTATACATTTCTAACTTTTAAACAGCAAAAGATTAGTTTAATATGGGTAATACTGCATGTAAGTAATATTAAATGTTATGAAGAGGTTATTTATTGGTTACTTATATATGTGTATGTGTGTGTGTGTGTGTGTGTGTGTATATACACACACACATATATATAAGCAATAGCCTAACAGACAATCAAGTGGTTGAAAAGCATACAAAATGTGTTCAACGACTAAGCATTTTTTTTCCCTGAATGACAAAACATAGTTTTGTTTTTCCTAACTAAATTTTAAAAAGTTTTTTTTTAAGTATGGTAAATCTGTTCAGATGAAGTAGTTGGGAAGAAGCATTGTTAAGTTTTGAAGAAGACATGGGGAATAAAGCTTATGTTTTAAAATTGTTTTCTTACTTCTTTTTGCCCTCCCCTCTTGACTATTCCCTTGTTTACCCTAATGGCTCCCCTCCTTCTATGACAAGGGAACCTTCATGTGGGAACATGTTTACTATTGCAGTGATGGTAAATTACCTGCATAAGAAAGTTTGCTACCCCCTCCTGTATCCATATCAGATACAAATTAATCATGATAGCCTTTCCTAATGAACAATGACACAGCTGAAGATTATTTTTCAGCATGGAACTCCAGGTGGTCGATCAATTGAATCTGCATTGGATATGGAATGTATGTATGATGGCATAAAACAGAACATAACTCGTGGAGTTGAGATACCTTTTTGGCCATAAGGTAAGAACTTGCTGTTTCTTCCATATAGGTCTGACCTGTTGCCTCTAGGCCATTATGCCTAAAAAATACAAACTATTAATTTTTAACCACTAGAATCCTGAGGTCAGTAAATTCAAATTATACTAATGATCATATATACCCAACTGCATTACATATGTTTTGGAAAAAGGTGAAATACAGAAGCTTTCTAAATTTTGAGGGGAAACTAATGTAATTTCGGTGTATATTAGTTTTTATCACAATGCTTTTATAGATTGTTAACAATTCTCAGTGAAAGATTTCCAGGGGATATTAGAATAATAAGTGAACAGAATTTTCTATGTGTTCATCTTCTATACAGCTGGAAGCAGGTGTCTCACTTTCTGATTCAGCGCTAAGTGGGGCAGGAGGAGGGACTGGAAAAAACTTTACTCCTCGGGCTTCAGAGAAATTTCTAATGGCTGCAATGAGTAATAGAGAAAACCATAATTATTTCTGAATACTTTGCCTTTAAGATGATGTTTTGGTAAATAATTAGCCTGTAATGGCCTTGATAATTTCTGACATCTGTTACCTCAAATCTGCTGATTTTACTTTTTAAAATAGCAAAGAGTATTCTTGAAACGTTGCAGAATTGAATGCAGAGATACTTCAAGTACTGATTTGGAAAGAGACTTGGTATATCTTTCCCAGTATTTTATTTTTAAATTTATTTATTTTATTTATTTATTTTTGGCTGTGTTGAGTCTTCGTTGCTGCGTGTGGGCTTTCTCTAGTTGTGGCAAGCGGGGGCTACTCTTCCTTGCGGGGCACGGGCTTCTCATTGTGGTGGCTTCTCTTGTTGTGGAGCACGGGCTCTAGGCGTACAGATTCTTAACCGCTGCGCCACCAGAGAAACCCTCTTTCCCAGTATTTTAAAATGCAATGATCTACCATAATCAGAAAAAGGAACCAAACCGCAATATGCAGAGGTTAGCAATTGTCTATAAAATATCTTCTCATTTTATTTCATATTTAAGAGAGAATATATAACATGGTGCCTGCCAAAGATTGTGGGAAGAAAAATTATCACATCAGAGAGTTCTCTATTGTAAGAACTTAGCTACTAAGTTAATTAATTAATAATTGAAACCCATGCTTTTCATCTATAGGAAGAAACGTGAATTTTTATTTATTTACTTACTTATTTATTTATGGCTGCATTGGGTCTCCGTTGCTGTGCACAGGCTTTCTCCAGTTGCAGCAAGCGGGGACTACTCTTTGTTGTGGTGTGTGGGCTTCTCATTGCGGTGGGCTCTCTTGTTGCCGAGCACAGCCTCTAGGCACGTGGACTTCAGTAGTTGTGGCACATGGGCTCAGCTGTTGTGGCTCGCAGGTTCTAGAGTGTAGGCTCAGTAGATGCATTTTAATTGTGAATGAGTTTACTGCACACAACACTGGTTTAGTACTAACTTGATGCATTTTATATTTATCATTTAGTGCACATACCGGGAAATAACTAAATGGAATGACTGTCATTTCTTGAGAATGTTGTTAGAAAACCTTTATAAATCATAACTTTGGAATATTCTTAGTTTATATCATATACCCATCAAAAATCATAAAGCAAAATACAGTACCAGTTGAATTAGATATGCAATTTACATTAGTTAATGTTTTCAAAGCATTCTTTTTTGCTCCTTTGGGGTTGAACTTGTACTGATAAATTAAGGTTGTCTGAATCAAATATATAAGAATAGACTACCCTAAAGCCAATAACTTTTAAAACATTATAATTGCCCACTACCAGTGCATTCTAAATACAAAAAGGCAATGTTATGAATGTTTGGAATGCTAAATGAATTGCATCAATCAGATATATCAGGTTTTATGGAAAGCTTTCAATAAATGGCAATGTTGCAATGGCATAAATAGGGTGCAAAAGAAGTATAGTGCATCCACTACATATATTTTTATTTTGAGGGTTTTTGTTTGGCAAGAATAATGACCACTATTTAGTTAAATTAATTTAGAAACAATATTTAAGACTCTTAAATTAACCGTGTATGTGTCTTTCAAGATTTTTTTGCTCCCAGACTTGTAAAAGTATTCTTATCCACTGTTTTGTGACATTTGTTATTTCTTTTTAAAAAATGCTTTATTTATTTATTTTTAAATATATTTAATTAATTAATTTATTTGGCTGCACCAGGTCTTATTGCAGCATGTGGGATCTTCGTTGCAGCATGCAAACTTTTAGTTGCAGCATGTGGAATCTAGTTCCCTGACCAGGGATTGAACCCGGGCCCACTGCATTGGGAGCATGGAATCTTAGCCACTGGACCACCAGGGAAGTCCTGACATTTGTTATTTCTTATCTACTATTTTGTGACCCATACTGAAACATTTTCAGGGGACCCATTTCAGAGGATGTTTGACTATTCCTCCACATGGTATCTGCCACCAGGTGAACTGTGGAGGCTTACATTACAGAATACAAGCCAGATGATTAAGCTCTTTTCCCAGAGTAAAAATTAAGGGTTGATATTAAAATCCAAGCTTACATTTAAATACAATTTTTCCTTGAAAATTAATACAAAATGTGATGCCAATAATGAAAACAATACAATCAAGTTAAATGACATCCCCAATATTTTTACTGTTATTTTTTGTGTGTAAACGTAACATTTGAAGATATTTTTAGGAAATATGTAAATTTGCCCTCTTACTATTTTATGGTTTAATTTTTTATCAGTAGCAAGATTTTTATTTACAGTCAACTTTTCCATTTGTGGTATGCTTGAACTATTTCCAGTTCTACTGCTTCTAACACTGATTTAGAACCTAAAACCTCTAGTTCAGGGGTTCCCAACCCCTGGGCCGTGGACTGGTACCAGTCCGCAGCCTGTTAGGAACCAGGCCGCACAGCAGGAGGTGAGCAAGCAAAGCTTCATCTACCGCTCCCCATCACTCGCATTACTACCTGAACCATTCCCACCCCCCCAACCCTGGTCCGTGGAAAAATTGTCTTCCACAAAACCAGTCCCTGGTGCCAAAAAGGTTGGGGACCACTGCTCTAGTTTCAGCCACTTCCAAAGTATAGTGGTCTTTATTTATATTATCAGAGAGAAGATATTAACCTTCAGCTGTTAAGTTTAATTTCTTACCCAATTCATTAAAAGATGGGAACCCCATTTATGCCTTCCTATACGCTGGATGAACTTATAAAATCTTTCTTTACTGGTGATATTTACTATTTATTTGTGATATTGTCCATTTTCCCTTTTACTAAAGGACATTCCAGAACCTTCACAACTTGTGTTTTCCTGATATAAACTGATTCTATGTAGCTATTCCTATAGAAGCCAACTCTTTTGTATTACAATTGCAAATTTTATTATTTATTCTTTTACATTTTTAAAAATTGAAGTATAGTTGATATACAATATTATATTAGTTTTAGGTGTACAGCATAGTAAATCAGTATTTTTACAGATTATACTCCATTAAAAGTTACTACAATATAAAGGCTATAATTTCCTGTGCTATACAATCTACTCTTGTTCCTTATCTATTTTATACATAGTCGTTTGTATCTCTTAATCATTTACCCGTATCTCATCCCTCCCCTCTTCCCTCTCCCTATGGGTAAACACTAGTTTGTTTTCTATATCTATGAGTCTGCTTCTGTTTTGCTATATACATTTCTTTTACTTTTTTAGATTCTACATATACCTGATATCATATAGTATTTGTCTTTCCCTATCTGACTTGTTTCATGAAGCATAATGTTCTCTAGGTTCATCTATGTTGTTGCAAATGGCAGAATTTCATTTTTATAGCTGATTAATATTCCATTGTGTATATGTACATTTTAAAAATTATTTTTCTCTCCTTTATTTTGTTAATGAGGTATGTCACATTGATTTATTATTTTTTTAGTTATTTCTGAGATATACATTTTAAGTAATAAATAGAATTATGACTTATAACATTATACAAGAACATATAAGATTTTTAGAAATTTCATGTAATGTCTGAAAAATTTATATTAACATATTTCCATACAAATAACCCAAAGAAAGTTTAGTATTAGTTGTTTTGTTTGTTTGTTTATACTGCAGGTTCTTATTAGTCATCAATTTTATACACATCAGTGTATACATGTCAATCCCAATCGCCCAATTCAGCACACCACCATCCCCACCCCACCGCAGTTTTCCTCCCTTGGTGTCCATACGTCTGTTCTCTACATCTGTGTGTCAACTTCTGCCTGCAAACCGGCTCATCTGTACCATTTTTCTGTGTTCCACATACAGGAGTTAATAAAAGATATTTGTTTTTCTCTTTCTGACTTACTTCATTCTGTATGACAGTCTCTAGATCTGTCCACGTCACAACAAATGACTCAATTTCGTTCCTTTTCATGGCTGAGTTATATTCCATTGTATATATGTACCACAACCTCTTTATCCATTCATCTGTCAATGAGCATTTAGGTTGCTTCCATGACCTGGCTATTGTAAATAGTGCTGCAATGAACATTGGGGTGCATGTGTCTTGTTGAATTACGGTTTTCTCTGGGTATATGCCCAGTAGTGGGATTGCTGGGTCATATGGTAATTCTATTTTCAGTTTTTTAAGGAACCTCCATATTGTTCTCCATAGTGGCTGTATCAATTTACATTCCCACCAACAGTGCAAGAGGGTTCCCTTTTCTCCACACCCTCTCCAGCATTTGTTGTTTGTAGATTTTCTGATGATGCCCATTCTAACTGGTGTGAGGTGATACCTCATTGTAGTTTTGATTTGCATTTCTCTAATAGTTAGTGATGTTGAGCATCTTTTCATGTGCTTCTTGGCCATCTGTATGTCTTCTCTGGAGAAATGTGTATTTAGGTCTTCTGCCCATTTTTGGATTGGGTTGTTTGTTTGTTTAATATTGAGCTGCATGAGCTGTTTATATATTTTGGAGATTAATCCTTTGTCAGTTGCTTCATTTGCAAATATTTTCTCCGATTCTGAGGGTTGTCTTTTTATCTTGTTTATGGTTTCCTTTGCTGTGCAAAAGCTTTGAAGTTTCATTAGGTCCCATTTGTTTATTTTTGGTTTTATTTCCATTTCTCTAGGAGGTGGATCAAAAAAGATCTTGCTGTGATTTATGTCAAAGAGTGTTCTGCCTAGGTTTTCCTCTAAGAGTTTTATAGTGTCTGGTCTTACATTTAGGTCTCAAATCCATTTTGAGTTTATTTTTGTGTATGGTGTTAGGGGGTATTCTAATTTCATTCTTTTACATGTAGCTGTCCAGTTTACCCAGCACCACTTATTGAAGAGACTGTCTTTTCTCCATTGTATATCTTTGCCTCCTTTTTCATAGATTAGTTGACCATAGGTGCGTGGGTTTATCTCTGGGCTTTTCTATCTTGTTCTATTGATCTACGTTTCTGTTTTTGTGCCAGTACCATATTGTCTTGATTACTGTAGCTTTGTAGTATAGTCTGAAGTCAGGGAGTCTGATTCCTCCAGCTCCGTTTTTTTCCCTCAAGACTGCTTTGGCTATTCGGGGTCTTTTGTGTCTCCATACAAATTTTAAGATGATTTGTTCTAGTTCCACAAAAAATGCCATTGGTAATTTGATAGGGATTGCATTGAATCTGTAGACTGCTTTGGGTAGTATAGTCATTTTCACAATATTGATTCTTCCAATCCAAGAACATGGTATATCTCTCCATCTGTTGGTGTCATCTTTAATTTCTTTCATCAGTATCTTATAGTTGTCTGCATACAGGTCTTTTGTCTCCCTAGGTAGGTTTATTCCTAGGTATTTTATTCTTTTTGTTGCAATGGTAAATGGGAGTGTTTCCATAATTTCTCTTTCAGATTTTTCATCATTAGTGTATAGGAATGCAAGAGATTTCTGTGCATTAATTTTGTATCCTGCAACTTTACCAAATTCGTTGATTAGCTCTAGTAGTTTTCTGGTGGCATTTTTAGGATTCTCTATGTACAGTATCATGTCATCTGCAAACAGTGACAGTTTTACTTCTCCTTTCCAATTTGTATTCCTTTTATTTCTTTTTCTTCTCTGATTGCTGTGGCTAGGACTTCCAAAACTATGTTGAATAACAGTGGTGAGAGTGGACATCCTTCTCTCATTCGTGATCTTAGAGGAAATGCTCTCAGATTTTCACCATTGAGAATGATGTTTGCTGTGGGTTTGTCGTATATGGCCTTTATTATGTTGAGGTAGGTTCCCTCTATGCCCACTTTCTGGAGACTTTTTATCATAAATTGGTGTTGAATTTGTCAAAAGCTTTTTCTGCATCTGATGAGATGATCATATGGTTTTTATTCTTCAATTTGTTAATATGGTGTATCACATTGTTTGACTTGCATATATTGAAGAATCCCTGCATCCCTGGGATAAATCCCACTTGATTGTGGTGTATGATCCTTTTAATGTGTTGTTGGATTGTTTGCTAGTATTTTGTTGAGGATTTTTGCATCTATATTCATCAGTGATATTGGTCTGTAATTTTCTTTTTTTGTAGTATCTTTGTCTGGTTTTGGTATCAGGGTGATGGTGGCCTCATAGAATGAGTTTGGGAGTGTTCCTTCCTCTGAAATTTTTTGGAAAAGTTTGAGAAGGATGGGTGTTAGCTCTTCTCTAAATGTTTGATAGAATTCACTTGTGAAGCCATCTGGTCCTGGACTTTTGTTTGTTGGAAGATTTTAATCACAGTTTCAATTTCATTACTTGTGATTGGTCTGTTCATATTTTCTGTTTCTTCCTGGTTCAGTCTTGGAAGGTTATACCTTTCTAAGAATTTGTCCATTTCTCCCAGGTTGTCCATTTTATTGGCATAGAGTTGCTTGTAGTAGTCTCTTAGGATGCTTTGTATTTCTGCGGTGTCTGTTGTAACTACTCCTTTTTCATTTCTAATTTTATTGATTTGAGTCCTCTCCCTCTTTTTCTTGATGAGTCTGGCTAATGGTTTATCCATTTTGTTTATCTTCTTAAAGAACCAGCTTTTAGTTTTATTGATCTTTGCTATTGTTTTTTTTCTTTCTATTTCATTTATTTCTGCTCTGATCGTTATGATTTCTTTCCTCCTGCTAACTTTGGGTTTTGTTTGTTCTTCTTTCTGTAGTTCCTTTAGGTGTATGGTTAGATTGTTTACCTGAGATTTTTCTTGTTTCTTGAAGTAGGCTTGTATAGCTATAAACTTCCCTCTGAGAATTTCCTTTGCTGCATCCCATAGGTTTTGGATCATCATGTTTTCATTGTCATTTGTCTCTAGGTATTTTTTGATTTCCTCTTTGATTTCTTCAGTGATCTCTTGGTTTTTTAGTAACGTATTGTTTAGCCTCCATCTGTTTGTGTTTTTTAATTTTTTTCCCTGTGATTGATTTCTAACCTCATAGCGTTGTCAGAAAAGATGCTTGATATGATTTCAATTTTCTTAAATTTACTGAGGCTTGATTTGTCACCCAAGATGTGATCTATCCCGGAGAATGTTCCGTGCGCACTTGAGAAGAAAGTGTAATCTGCTGTTTTTGGATGGAATGTCCTATCAATATCAATTAAATCTATCTGGTCTATTGTGTCATTTAAAGCTTCTGTTTCCTTATTTATTTTCATTTTGGATGATCTGTCCATTGGTGTAAGTGAGGTGTTAAACTCCCCCACTATTATTGTGTTACTGTCGATATCCTCTTTTATAGCTGTTAGCAGTTGCCTTATGTATTGCGGTGCTCCTATGTTGGGTGCATATATATTTATAATTGTTATATCTTCTTCTTGGATTGATCCCTTGATCATTCTGTAGTGTCCTTCCTTGTCTCTTGTAACATTCTTTATTTTAAAGTCTATTTTATCTGATATGAGTATAGCTACTCCAGCTTTCTTTTGATTTCCATTTGCATGGAATATCTTTTTCCATCCCCTCACTTTCAGTCTGTATGTGTCCCTATGTCTGAAGTGGGTCTCTTGTAGACAGCATATATATGGGTATTGTTTTTGTATCCATTCAGCAAGCCTGTGTCTTTTGGTTGGAGCATTTAATCCATTCACGTTTAAGGTAATTATCGATACGTATGTTCCTATGACCATTTTCTTAATTGCTTTGGCTTGTTTTTGTAGGTCCTTCTCTTCTCTTGTGTTTCCCACTTAGAGAAGTTCCTTTAGCATTTGTTGTAGAGCTGGTTTGGTCGTGCTGAATTCTCTTAGCTTTTGCTTCTCTGTAAAGCTTTTGATTTCTCCATCGAATCTGAATGAGATCCTTGCCAGGTAGAGTAATCTTGGTTGTACGTTCTTCCCTTTCATCACTTTAAGTATATCATGCCACTCCCTTCTGGCTTGTAGAGTTTCTGCTGAGAAATCAGCTGTTAACCTTATGGGAGTTCCCTTGTATGTTATTTGTCATTTTTCCCTCGCTGCTTTCAATAATTTTTCTTTGTCTTTAATTTTTGCCAATTTGATTACTATGTGTCTCGGCGTGTTTCTCCTTGGGTTTATCCTGTATGGGACTCGCTGTGCTTCCTGGACTTGGGTGGCTATTTCCTTTCCCATGTTAGGGAAGTTTTCGACTATAATCTCTTCAAATATTTTCTCAGGTCCTTTCTCTCTCTCTTCTCCTTCTGGGACCCCTATAATGCGAATGTTGTTGTGTTTAATGTTGTCCCAGAGGTCTCTTAGGCTGTCTTCATTTCTTTTTGTTGTTTTTTCTTTAGTCTGTTCTGCAGCAGTGAATTCCACCATTCTGTCTTCCAGGTCACTTATCCGTTCTTCTGCCTCAGTTATTCTGCTATTGATTCCTTCTAGTGTAGTTTTCATTTCAGTCATTGTATTGTTCATCTCTGTTTGTTTGTTCTTTAATTCTTCTAGGTCTTTGTTAAACATTTCTTGCATCTTCTCGATCTGTGCCTCCATTTTTATTCCGAGGCCCTGGATCATCTTCACTATCATTATTCTGAATTCTTTTTCTGGAAGGTTGCCTATCTCCACTTCATTTAGTTGTTTTTCTGGGGTTTTATCTTGTTCCTTCATCTGGTACATAGCCCTCTGCCTTTTCATCTTGTCTATCTTTCTGTGAATGTGGTTTTTGTTCCACAGGCTGCAGGATTGTAGTTCTTCTTGCTTCTGCTGTCTGCCCTCTGGTGGATGAGGCTATCTAAGAGGCTTGATGGGAGGGACTGGTGGTGGGTAGAGCTGACTGTTGCTTTGGTGGGCAGAGCTCAGTAAAACTTTAATCCACTTGACTGTTGATGGGTGCGGCTGGGTTCCCTCCTTGTTGGTTGTTTGGCGTGCGGCAACCCAACACTGGAGCCTACCTGGGCTCTTTGCTGGGGTTAGTGACAGACTGTGGGAGGGCTCACGCCAAGGAGTACTTCCCAGAACTTCTGCTGCCATTGTCCTTGTCCCCACGGTGAAACAGAGCCACCCACTGCCTCTGCAGGAGACCTTCCAACACTAGCAGGTAGGTCTGGTTCAGTCTCCCCTGGGGTCACTGCTCCTTCCCCTGGGTCCCAATGCACACACTACTTTGTGTGTGCCCTCCAAGAGTGGAGTCTCTGTTTCCCCCAGTCCTGTCGAAGTCCTGCAGTCAATTCCCACTAGGCTTCAAAGTCTGATTCTCTAGGAATTCCTCTTCCCATTGCCAGACCCCCAGGTTGGTAAGCCTGACGCGGGGCTCAAGACCTTCACTCCAGTGGGTGGACCTCTGTGGTATAAGTGTTCGCCAGTCTGTGAGTCACCCACACACCATATATGGGATTTGATTTTATTGTGATTGCGCCCCTCCTACCATCTCATTGTGGCCTCTCCTTTGTCTTTGGATGTGGGGTATCTTTTTTGGTGACTTCCAGTGTCTTCCTGTCGATGATTGTCCAGCAGCTATTAGTGATTCTGTTGTTCTCGCAAGAGGGAGTGAGAGCACGTCCTTCTACTCCGCCATTTTGGTTCCTCCTCCTGATTTATTTTTAAATGTTAAAGTGACTGTGCATTCTCAGAAAAACCACAACTTGATATTTTATTTGTTTAATGAATAATTCTTTTTGTTACTATTTTGATTACAATATATTTTTTAAATTGAAGTACAGCATTTTTACAATATTGCGTTAGCTTCAAATGTATGGCATAGTTATTCTTTTTTGCTGATTATATTCCATTATAGATTATTAAAAGTTATTGAATATAATTCCCTGTGCTATACAGTAATTCATATTTGCTTATCTACTTTATATATAGTAGTTTGCATCTGTTAATCCCATACTAATTTGCCCTCCCCCATCCCTTTCCCCTTTGACAACCATAAGTTTCTTTTCTATGTCTATGAGTCTGTTTCTATTTTGTACATAGATTCATTTGTATTGATTTTTTTAGATTCCACAGGTAAGTTATATCATATAATATTTCTTTCCCTGACTTATTTCATTAACCATAATATTCTCTAGGTCAATCCATGTGGCTGCAAATGGCAATATTTCATTCTTTTTTATGATTAATATTCCATTGTGTATATACACACACACACACACACACACACACACACACACCACATCTTCTTAAGCCAGTCATCTGTTGATGGGCACTTGGGTTGCTTCCATGTCTTGGCTATTGTAAATAGTGCTGCTATGAATTATGGGGTGCATGTAACTTTTCAAATTAAAGTTTTTGTCTTTTCCAAATATATACCCAGGAATTGGATTGCTGGATCATATGGTAACTGTAGTTTTTTAAGGAATCTCCATATTATTTTCCATAGTGTCTGGACCAACTGACATTCCCACCAACAGTGTAGGAGGGTTTCCTTTTCTACCCACCATCTCCAGCATTTATTATTTGTAGACTTTTTGATGATAGGCATTCTAACCTGTGTGTGATATCGCATTGTTTTGATATTCATTTTTCTGATAATTAGAGATGCTGAGCATCTTTTCATGTGCTTCTCTGGAAAAATGTCTATTCAGGTCTTCTGCCCATTTTTTGATTGGGATATTTGTTTTTATGATATTGAGCGTATGAGCTACTTATATAGCTTGGGTATTATCCCCTTGCCATTCACATCATTTGCAAATATTTTCTCCCATTCTGTAGGGTGTCTTTTCATTTTATTAATGGTTTATTTTGCTGTGCAAAAGCTTTTAAGTTTAATTAGGTACCATTTGTATATTTTTGCTTTTATTTCTATTTCCTTGGGAGACAGATATAAGAAAATATTGCTATGATTTATGTTAAAGAATGCTTGCCTATGTTCTCTTCTAGGCGTTTTATGATGTCAGGTCTTAAATTTAGGTCTTTAAAACATTTTGAGTTTATTTTCATATATGGTGTGAGGGAATGTTTTAATTTCATTGTTTTACATGTAGCTCTCCAGCTTTCCCAGCATTACTTATTGAAGATACTGTCTTTTCTCCATTGTATATTTTCCCCTCCTTTGTGGTAGATTGTGATCATAAGTGTGTGGGTTTATTTATGAACTCTCTAATCTGTTCCACTGATCTCTGTGTCTGATTTTGTGCAAGTAACATGCTTTTGTTTTTTAAAAGAAACAAAGCTGCATTTTATTTTTTATTTTATATTGGAGTATAGTTGATTTACAATGTTGTGTTAGTTTCAGGTGTACAGCAAAGCGATTCAGTTATACATATACATATATCCATTCTTTTTCAGATTATTTTCGCATATAGGTTATTATAGAATATTGAGTAGAGTTCCCTGTGTTACACAGTCAGTTCTTGTTGATTATCTACTGTATATATAGTATTGAGTATATGTTCATCCCAAACTCCTAATTTATCCCTACCCCCCCCATGGTTCCCCATAACCATAAGTTTGTTTTTGAAGGCTGTGAGTCTGTTTCTGTTTTGTAAATAAGTTCTTTTGTATCATTTTTTTAAAAAGATTGCACATATAAGTGATATCATGCAATATTTGTCTTTCTCTGTCTTACTTCACTTAGTGTGATTATCTCTAGGTCCATCCATGTTGCTTCAAATGGCATTATTTCATTCTTTTTTATGGCTGAGTTATATTCCATTGTATATATGTACCACATTTTCTTTATCCATTCCTCTGTCCATGGACATTTATGTTGCTTCCAAGTCTTGGCTATTGTAAATAGTACTGCAGTGAACATTGGGGTGCATGTATCTTTTCAAATTATGGTTTTCTCCAGATATATGCCCAGGAGTGAGATTGCTGGATCATATGGTAGTTCTATTTTTAGTTTTTTAAGGAACCTCCATACTGTTCTCCATAGTGGCTGTATCAATTTACATTCCCACCAACAGTGCAAGAGGGTTCCCTTTTCTCTGCACCCTCTCCAGCATTTGTTGTTCGTAGACTTTTTGATGATGGCCATTTTGACTGGTGTGAGGAGATACCTCATTGTAGTTTTGATTTGCATTTCTCTAATAATTAGTGATGTTGAGCATCTTTTCATGTGCTTTTTGGCCATCTGTAGATGGGTAGATTGCCTATATCCACTTCACTTAGTAGTTCTTCTCAGGTTTTATCTTATTCCTTCATCTGGAGCATTTCTCTGCCATCTCATTTTGTATAACTTTCTGTGTTTCCAGTCTCCATTTCACAGGTTGCAGGATTGTAGTTCCTCTTGCTTCAGTGTCTGCCTCCTGGTGGGTGAGGCCGATCGAAGAGGCTTTTGCAGGCTTTCTGGTGGGAGGGACTGGTGCCTGTCCTCTGGTGGGTGGTTCTGAGTCTTGTCCCTCTGGTGGGCAGGGCTGTGTCAAGGGGTTTGTTTAGAGGTGGCTGTGGGCTCAGGAAGTCTATAGGCAGCCTGTCTGCTGATGGGTGGGGCTATGTTCCCACCCTGTTGGTTGTCTGGCCTGAGGCTCCCAGCACTGGAGCTTACAGGCTGTTGGGTGGGGCCAAGACTTAGTGTCAAAATGGCCACTCCAGGAGAGCTCATGCCAATGAGTACTCCTCAGTAACTCTGCCACCAGTGTCCTTGTCCCCAGAGTGAGCCACAGCCACCCCCCACCTCCTCAGAAGGCCCTCCAAGACCATCAGGTAGGTCTGGCCCAGGCTCCTATGAAGTCACTGCTTTTTGTTCCAGTGCACATGAGACCTTATGTGAGCCCTCCACGATTGGAGTTTCTGTTTCCCCTAGTCCTGTGGTGTTCTTGTGATCAAACCCTGCTGGCCTTCAAAGCCAAATGCTCTGATGGCTCCTCCTGATGCCAAACCCGCAGACTGGGGAGCCTGATGTGGGGCTCAGAACTTTCACACCTGTGGGAGAACCTCTGTGATAGTTATTTTACAGTTTGTGGGTCACCCACCTAGTGGGTATGGGATTTGATTGTATCATGAATGTGCCCCTCCTACCATCTCATTGGGGCTTCTTCTTCGTCCTTGGATGCAGGATATCTGTTTTGGTAGGTTCCAGTCTATTTGGTCAATGGTTGTTCAGCAGTTATTTGTGATTTTGGTGTTTTCGTGAGAGGGGGTGAGCTGAAGTCCTTCTACTCCATTGTCTTGTCTCCACCTCCCAAAGTAGATTACAGGTTTATTGCCCAAGGATATAACTCAGGAACTGCCAGATGGAAGAGATGCATAGAGAAAAGTATGTGGGCTGGGACATGAAGCTTCCATGCTCTTTCCAGGTGTGCCACTCTCCCCAAATCTCCAACCAGTATTATGCTGTTTTGATCACTGTAGCTTTGTAGTCTAGGAGGGTGATACTTTGTTTTTTTTTCTCAAGATTATTTTGGCTATTATTTGGGATCTTTTGTGGTTACACATGAATTTTCAGATTATTTGTTCTAGTTCTGTGAAAAATGTCATGGGTATTTTTGATAGAGATTGCATTAAATCTGTATATTGCTTTGGGTTGTATGGCCTTTTTAAAAATACTAATTTTTCCAATCCAAGACCACAGGATATCTTTTTATTTCTTTCCATCATCTTCAATATCCTTCATCAATGTTTTAAAGTTTTCACAATATAGGTCTTTCATCTCCTTGGTTAAGTTTATACCTAGGTATTTCATTTTTTTGATGTGATTTTTAAATGGGATTTTTTAATGTTCTCTTTGTGATACTTCATTATTAGTGTATAGAAAAGCAACAGATTTCTGTGTACTGATCTTGTATCCTGCAACTTTGCTGAATTTATTAGTAGTACTAATAGTTTTTTGGTCTAAACTTTAGGTTTTTCTATATAAAGTACCGTGTCATCTGCAAATAGTGAAAATTGTTCCATTTATGTCTGTTAGTATTTGCTTCATTTATTTAGGTGCTCCTGTATTGAGTGCATATATGTTAACAAGTATAATATCCTTTTCTTATATTGATCCCTTTATCATTGTATAATGCCCTTCTTTGTCTTTCTTTATGGCCTTTGTTTTAAACTCTGTTTTGCCTGATCTGAGTATTGCTACCCTGCTTTCTTGTCATTTTCGTTTGAATGAAATATCTTATTCCATTGCCTTTCAGCCTGTGTGTATCTTTAGCTCTGAAGTGAGTCTCTTGTAGGCAGCATATTGAAGGGTCTTGTTTTTTAAATCCAATTAGCCACCCTATATCTTTTGATTGGAGCATTTAGTCCATTGACCTTTAATTATTGATGGGTATGTACTTATTGCCATTTTATTACTTGTTTTCCAGTTGGTTTTGTAGTTCATTTCTTCTTTTTGTTTCTACTATTGTGGTTTGGTAATTTTCTTTGTAGTATGCTTGTGTTCCTTTCTTTTTAGTTTTTGTGTATCTATTGTAGGTTTTTGATATGTGGTTACCATGAGGCTCATGTACTTTGGCCCTATAACTGTATCTGCTTTTTTTTAAACTGGTAGTCAGTTCAATTCAAACACATTCTAAAAGATCTGTATTTTTCAGTTCCCCACATTTTGTGTTTTTGATGTCATATTATACATCTTCATTCTTATCCCTTAAATGTTTATTGTAGTTGCTTTTTCAATATTTTTGTCTTTGTACTGGTTTATTTATGTGGTTGATGATCAGAACTTTATATTTGCCTTTCCTAGTGGAAGTTCACCTTTCCTATAGCTTCTTATGTCTTTTTCACTTAGAGAAGAGCATTTAACATTTCTTTAAGTGTCAGTTTAGTATTGATGAATTCTTTTAGTTTTTGCTTGTCTGAGAAATTCTTTACCTCTCCTTCTATTATAAATGGTAATTGTCATGCTAGACTATCCTAGGTTGCAGGCTTTTCCCTTTCAGGACTTTGACTATGTCATGCTGTTTCATTCTGGCCAGCAAAGTTACTGCAGAGAGATCAGCTGATAGCCTTATGGGGATTCCCTTGTATATGAAAATTTCAGCCATAATTTATTCAAATACATTTTCAATCCCCCTTTCTCTCCTCCTTCTAGGTCCCCTATAATGCGAATGTTTGTATGCTTAATGTTATTCCAGAGAGAGATCTCTTATACTACTTTCATTTTTAAATTTGCTTTCCTTTTTGCTGTTCTAATTGTGTGATTTCGATTATTATTCTATCTTCCACATCACTTTTGCATTCTTCTGTATGACTTAGTCTGCTATTCATTCCTTCTAGTATGTGTTTTTTTAAAATTTCAGCTATTGAAGTCTTCATTTCTGATTCTTTTCTGTTCCTTGTAAAAATTCTGTGTTCATTTATTCTTTTCCCTAATTCACTTAACATTCTTATTACCAATGCTTTGAATTCTCTATCTGAATCATTTATTTGTTTCATTATTTTTTCTTCTCATTATTTGGTCTTCTCTTGCTCCTTCAACTGAGATATTTCCTCTGTCTTTTCATTTTGCTTAACTTTCTCTGCCTCTGTGAGTTTAGGTGAACCATTACCTATTGTGGTCTTGAAGAGGTATTCTTATGTAGGAGAGTCCCTATACAGACTGTGTCCAATGCCTTTGGTAGGAGAGCTGGATTTGATGGGAATACAAGTCATGTCTTTCCTTGTGGTATGCTGGCAGCTATTACCTTGGTAGGAGGTAGGGTAGAAATGAGGGGTGCTAGAACTAGAGCCTTTGTGTGAAGCTGGACTGCCCTTCTCAGTGGCTGTCACCACCATATTAGGGGTGGGGCCTGATCCCAAGTTGCTGGAGCAGAAGCCCTGAGGGTTAGGGGAAACTGGCTCTGTTCCCTTTGAGTGTGTGTTTTCCCCTTTTCCTAAGCCAGGAGGCTTGCCCCAGGTACATGAAGTCTTGAACAAGTGGGGCCTGTGTGGGCTCTCAGCTTACATCAGCAACAGAGGTCCAAGTTGCCTCTGATGTGCTGCCTATGCAGACACCAGTATTTTTTTCCCTTGCTCTGCTCAGAAGCAGCCATGGGTGCAAGTCCCCTTCATCCCTCACAGCTGGTCACTGCCTCCAGCATCTGCCACCCTATTGTGTAACCATACTGCAGAATTGATAAGGCCTGTGTGGACTCTTGGCATGTATTGGGAGGTAAGCTGTGGTGGAGTGTCCACTGTCAGAGCTCTGGGGTGCTTCTAATGCACTGCTTGAGTAAGGGCCAATAATGGCCACTGTCATCCCACTCGGGCTCAACCCTGTGACCAAGTTACCTCTTCTTCCTAGGTTGAGTCTTCTCTCAGGTCACAGTCACACCAGATCCAGTGCTGCGCTGTGACAAGGCATGAGCAGGGCCAGGGTGATCACTCAGCTCAGGCTGGGGCACACACCGAGGAGGTCATGGAAAACCTGGCAGCTACTAGAGCAGGCCTCTCTCCTCCCTTCCTCACATGCAAGCCAGCATCTGTGCCCTCCTCCCGAGCAGAGTCCAGGCTTCCCAGGACCCTCCTCTTAGTACTGGTGGGGGTGGGGGGGAGGGCTAGTCTCCCCCATGTAGGACCCCAGGACTGGGGCATCAAATCTGTGCCTCTCACCAACTCACTTCCCAGGGGAGGTATCCACCCCATATTCTCCCTTTTCCTGAGTTCCCTCCCAGGGGCATAGGTCCTGACATGATCACTTTTCTTACCTTCCTACCAGATTACGTGTGTATCTTTCTTACTGCCTTGGTTGTACAGGAGTCCTTCTGCCAGTTGCTTTTCAGTGAGAAGTGTTCCACATGTAGATGTATTTTGATGTGTCTGTTGGGAGAGGTGAGCCCCATGTCCTTTACTCCATCTTAATCCTTCTTCCCAACTTAAAGTTTTCAAATATACTTTTACCTAAAAGAATGCAAATATAGGGTATGTCTTTTCATACTTTTCCCTTTACTGTGGTACTCATATTCTACATTTATGTTAAAGTAGCATTCATTTAGTAGATCCACACGATTCCATGTATTTATGTTATCCTATCTTAGTTTTAGAAATCTTACTTCCCAGGGCATTAACTTATTTAGAAATATATTGAATGTTTATGAAGAATATCCAAAAATTCCACAGCAATATGGGCAACATGCTATTAGAGTTTTGCATTTGTAATAACAGCATAACATGAATAACACCCTAGACAAAAAAGTATAATCTGGGTATAGGAAAAGTCCCCAAATTCGTTAAATAGCAGCCTGGAATATTGGAAGGAATGTTAAGATTTGGAGTTAGATAGATTTATATCTTGGATTTACTTCCTACTAGCTGAGTAACAAGTACTAGCAAGCCAATTAATTTTCTGAACCTTTATCATTTATTAAATAGGGATAATAGTGCTAACAAACAAACAGAAATGTGGTGATTCAACTCCAGAAAAATAACTTATGTAGAGGTTCTGGTATACTGTTGGAATTAAACAATAATTTTCTTTCCATTTGTATCTTTCCCTTCAATTAAATGAACACTTATTAATCCTTAATTGAATTCTAAACCTTATTAGTTGCTAAGAATTTGTTAACTTACATTGCCTAGAAAAAATTTTGGTACAAAACTCATCATTAACTACATTGAAAGGGGCTTAAATGCTGAGATAATAGGTGGTACCTATGCTATGTGCCAAGTATTTGAAATTTCCTAGACTATCTATCTTTGAATTTCTAAGTGATCCTAATAACTATTATTATCCCCATTTTATAGATGAGGAAATTGAGGTTACATTAGTTTAGGAAAGGGTACTACTGTGGTATCCATATAGAGATAAAACCTTCTGTAATATGTTAGTCCTCAGACTGACCTGGCCTGTATGTTAGCTAAAAATTTCAATAGTCCCCTATATTCAACAATGCGGTTTGAGGCTCAGTTATCACTGTTTCCTTAATATTTGACATTTGGAAATCCAAATCAGGACTTTCAAGTTTCTGCATAAATTCTGTTTGGCAGCTAGCACTTTATCAACACCCTGAGCTACCCCAGATGTTCATATATACTCTGGATATCCAGAATTAGGCAATCATGCAGTCTTTAAAAATGCCATAGTTCCCAGATTAAACTGTCAATCAATCAATCAGGCATTGCAAGGAGCCAGGTAAATTTCTTGTTTAAAAGGTAATATATGAAATTAGTGTTTTCCAAAGGGTATTCTCAACAACACAAGTCTTGAGAAATGTTCAATGAAAAACAAGCAAGCAAATAAACAAAACACAAACCATAAAAATGAAAACAAAATCGTTAATTGGTCACATAAAATTGAGACAAGATGTGTACTGTATCATCCTCTTGGAGATTCATAGTTGCTCATTAGCGTATTAAGACTCTGACTCTGACTCTTTTTTGAGAGGGGATCAAGATGGGAGAGGAGTAGGATGTGGAGCTCACTGCCTCCCACAAATACATCTACAAGTGGAATGATTTGCAGAGACCATCTACTGCTTGCTGGCAGATGACCTCAGACTTTCAAAAAAGCAAGAAAACCTCCAAGTAATTGGGTAGGACAAATGAAAAAGAAAAAGGAATCAGGACAGGACCTGTGCCACAAAGAGGGAGCTGTGAAGGAGGAAATGTTCCTGAACCCTGTGAAGTCCCCTCACTGGCGGAGAGATCAGCCTGGACAGAGCCAGATCAGCTTCAGAGGAGAGTGACCTGCACAGACGGTACCTCCACCCTGTGCTCCCCAGCCTCAGATGCTCATCCTCCAGTGCGGGCAAAGACCTGGTGCTGAAGCTCGGGCTTCAGAGGTCAGACCCAGGGAGAGGACTGGGGTTGGCTGCACAGAGATAGCCTGAAGAGGCTGGCGTGTCGCAACTGAGGGTGTACTCAGAAGAAGCCTGGGCCTGCCACAGAGGTAAGGTGCCATTGTTAGGGGGACATGAGGAGAGGGGTGGGACCACCATAGGAGCTTCTTTCTCTGTGTGCACTCTCAGGCAACACCCCCTACACAAGCTTTGGGGGTGGGCACGAGCTGCCACCACCAACCGGGGCTCTAGTGGTGGGCATGGGTTGCCACAACTGCTGAGTCCCACGCGCAGGCACCAATCGCTGTCCTTGCTGTCTCAGGAGTATGCAGACTGCTGCTGCCCCTATGAGATGCATGAGCAGGCACCAAGCACTGCCCCCACTGTCCCAGAAATGTGCAGGCTGCTGTGGCCATTGCCACCACTATGAGAACTGCAAGCAGGCACCAATCAATCACTACCCACACCATCTGGGGTGAGTGCATGGGCCACAAGAAGACACCAATCGCCATCAATGCTGCTAAGAGACCCAGGAGCAGGCGTCAATCATTTCCCCTGCCATCTGGGGAGAGTGTACGGGTCGCCACACCTGCACACCCTCATATCAAGGGGGCAATCACTAGCATATGCTGAGAAAAGAAAGAGGCAACAAGCATCCAAACTAAAAGCAGGCCCTCAATTCCAGACAAAATAGCAGAGTAGAAGGTCTTGAGCTCATCCCCTCTCATGAAAACGCCAAAATCACAACTAACTGCTGAACAACCAATGACAAAAAAGACTGGACCCTACCAAAAAAGAAAGACATTTTACATCCAAAGACAAAGAGCCACAATGAGATGGTGGTAGGGGCACTTTTGTGATACAATCAAATCCCATACATCATGGGTGGGTGACCCACAAACTGGAAAATATATCACAGACGTTCTCCCACAGAAGTTGGAGTTCTAAGCCCCACATCAGGCTCCCCAGCCTGAGGGTCTGGCATCAGGAGGAGGAGCCCCCAGAGCATTTGGCTTTGAAGGCCAGCAGGGCTTGAGTGGAGAAGCTCCACAGGACTGGGGGAAACAGAGGCTCCACTCTGGAGGGTGCACACAAGGTTTCATGTGCACTGGGACCCAGCGCAAAGAAGTGACTCCATGGGAGCCTGGGCTAAACCTACTGGTGGGTTTTGAAGGGTCTCCTGTGGAGGCAGGGGTTGGCTGTGGCTCACAGCCGTGGGGTTAAAGACACTGGTGGTGGCTCCAGGGAATATTGATTGGCATGAGCTCTCCTGGAGGTCACCATTTTGGCACCAAGACATGGGCCTACCCAACAGCCTTCAGGTTCCAGTGCTGGGACACCTCAGGCCAAACAACCAGCTGGTTTGGAATGCAGCCCCACCCATCAACAGACAGGATGCCTAAAGTTGAATGGAGCTCACAGCCACCTGTAAACACACCTCTTGACATGACCCTGCCCACCAGAGGGACAAGACCCAGCTCCATCCACCAGTGGGCAGGCACCAGTCCATCCCATCAGGAAGCCTGCACAAGCCTCTGGCCTGACCTCACCCACCAGAAGTCAGACATTAGAAGCAAGAGGAAGTACATTCCTGCAGCCTGCAGAAAGGAGACCACAAACACAAAGTTCGACAAAATGAGATGGCAAAAAAATATGGTCCAGACGAAGGAACAGGAAAATACTGAGAAGAACAACTAAGTGAAGAAGTGGAAATAATAAATAGGTAATCTACCTGAAAAAGAATTCAGAGTAATGATAGTAAAGATAATCCAAGATCTCAGAAAAAGAATGGAAGCACAGACCAAGAAGATAAAAGAAATGTTTAACAAAGAGGTAGAAGACTTAAAGAACAAACAGAGATGAGCAATAAAATAACTGAAATGAAAAATACACTAGAAGGAATCAATAACAGAATAAATGAGGCAGAATAGCAGATAAGTGACCTGGATGACAAAGTGGTGGAAATCACTGCCATGGAACAGAATAAAGAAAAAAGAATGAAAAGCAATGAGGACAGTTTAACAGAGCTCTGGGGCAACATTAAATATACCAACATTTGCATTAGGTTTTCTCAGAAGGAGAACAGAGAGAGAGAAAGGGCCTGAGAAGATATCTGAAGAGATTATAGCCGAAAACTTTCCTAACATAGGAAAGGAAACACTCACTCAAGTCCAGCAAGCACAGAGAATCCCATACAGGATAAAACCTAGGAGGAACATGCCAAGACACATAGCAATCAATCAAAATTAAAAAAATTAAAGACAAAGAAAAAATATTGAAAACAACAAATAACATACAAGGGAATTCTCATAAGGATATCAGCTGATTTTTCAGCAGAAACTCTGCATGTCAGAAGGGCATGGCATGACATATTTAAAGTGATGAATGGGGAAAACCTACAACCAAGAATACTCTACCCAGCAAGGCTCTTATTTAGATTCAACAGAAAAATCAAAAGCTTTACAGACAAGCAAAAGCTAAGAGAACTCAGCGCCACAAAAACCATCTTTACAACAAATGATAAAATAACTCCTCTAGGCGGAAAACAAAAGGACACAAGGAGAAACAAGAAAATTACAAATGGGGAAGCTCACTGGTAAAGGCAAACATAGAAAAAAGGTAGGAAATCATCCACACACATATATGATGTCAAAACCAGCAATTGTGAGAATAGGAGAGTACAAACGCCAGATATTGGAAATGCATTTGAAATTAAGAGACCAGCAACTTAAAACAATCTTGTGTGTGTGTGTGTATATGTGTATATATATATATATATATATATATATATATATATGTGTGTGTGTGTATATATATATATATATATATATATATATATATATATATATCAAAACCTCATGGGAACCACAAACCAAAAAATCTACAATAGATACACATACAAAAACCAGAAAGCAATCCAAACACAACTCTAAAGATAGTCATCAAAAAACACAAGAAAAAAGAGGAAGGTAAGAAAAAGACCAATAAAAACAAGTCCAAAACAAATGGCAATAGGAACATACATATCGATAATTACCTTAAATGTAAATGGATTAAATGCTCCAACAAAAATACATACATTGGCTGAATGGATACAAAAAGAAGACCCATATAAATGCTGTCTGTCTGCAAGAGACACCCACTTCAGATCTAGGAACACATACAGACTGAAAGTGAGTGGATGGAAAAAGGTATTGCACGCAAATGGAAATCAAAAGAAAGCAGGAGTAACAATACTCATATCAGACAAAATACACTTTAAAATAAAGACTGTTGCAAGAGACAATGAAGGACGCTACATACCGATGAAGGGATCAATCCAAGAAGAAGGTATAACAATTGTAAATATATATGCACCCAATATAGGAGCAACTCAGTACATAAGGCAAATGCTAACAGCCATAAAAGAAGAAATCGACAGTAAAATAATAATAGTGGGGGACTTTAACACCACACTTACATCAATGGACAGATCATCCAGGCAGAAAATAAATAAGGACACAGAGGTCTTAAATGACACATTAGACCAGATGGACGTAATTGATATTTATAGAGCATTCCATCCCAAAGCAGCAGAACACACGTTCTTCTCAAGTGCACATGGAACATTCTCCAGGATAGATCACATGTTGAGTCACAAAGCAAGCCTCAGTAAATTTAAGAAAATTGAAATCCTATCAAGCACCTTTTCCAACCACATCACTACAAAATTAGAAATCAATTACAAGAAAAAAAACACAAATACATGGAGGCTAAACAATCTGTTACTAAACAAACAACCAATGGATCACTGGAGAAATCAAGAGGAAATTAAAAAATACCTAGAGAAAAATGACAATGAAAGCAAGACAATCAAAAATCTATGGGATGCAGCCAAATCAGTTCTTAGAGGGAAGTTTATAGCAATATAATCTTACCTCAGGAAAGAAAAAAAAATCCCAAATAACCCAACCTTACACCTAAAACAACTAGAGAAAGAAGAACAAACACAACCCAAAGTTAGAAGAAGGAAAGAAATCATAAAGGTCAGAGCAGAAATAAAGGAAATAGAGACAAAGAACACAATAGAAAAGAGCAATGAAACAAAAAGTTATTTCTTTGAAAAGATAAACCAAATTGATAAACCTCTAGCCAGACTCATCAAGAAAAAGAGGGAGAGGGCTCAAATCAATAAAATTAGAAATGAAAAAGAAGTTAAAACAGACACCACAGAAATACAAAGGATCATAAGAGACTACTTTAAGCAACTATATGCCAATAAAATGGACAACTTAGAAGAAATGGACAAATTCTTAGAAAAGTACAACCTTCCAAGACTGAACCAGGAAGAAACAGAAAATATGAACTTGAAATTGAAACTGTGATTTTAAAACTTCCAACAAAAAAAAGTCCAGGACCAGATGGCTTCCCAGGTGAATTCTATCAGACATTTAGAGAAGAGTTAACACTATCCATTCAAAACTCTTCCAAAAAATTGCAGAGGAAGGAACACTCCCAAACTCATTCTATGAGGCCACCATCACCCTGATACCAAAACCAGAAAAATATACCACAAAAAAAGGAAATTACAGGCCAATATTAATGATGAACAAAGATGCAAAATCCTCAACACAATACTAGCAAACCGAATCCAAAAACACATTGAAAGGAATATACACCATGATCAAGTAGGATTTATCCCAGGGATGCAGAGATTCTTCAATATCCGCAAGTCAATCAATCAGTGTGATACACCACGTTAACAAACTGAAGAATAAAAACCATATGATCATCTCAGTAGATACATAAAAAGTTTTTGACAAAATTCAACACCTATTTATGATAAAAACTCTCTGGAAAGTGGGCATAGAGGGAACCTACCTCAACATAATAAAGACCATATATGACAAACCCACAACTAACATCATTCTCAATGGTGAAAAGCTGAAAGCATTTCATATAAGATCAGCAACAAGACAAGGTTGTCCACTTTTATTCAACATAGTTTTGGAAGGCCAAGCCATGGCAATCACAGAAGAAAAAGAAATAAAAGGAATCCAAATTGGAAAAGAAGGAGTTAAACTGTCACTGTTTGCAGATGACATGATAGATACTATACATAGAAAATCCTAAAGATACTGCCAGAAAACTACTACAGTTTATCAATGAATTCAGTAAATTTGCAGGATATAAAATTAATAAACAGAAATCTCTTGCCTTCCTATACACTAACAATGAAAGATCAGAAAAAAATGAAAGAATCTCATTTACCATCACATCGAAAAGAATAAAATACCTAGGAATAAGCCTATCTAAGGAGGCAAAAAGACCTGTACTCAGAAAACTATAAGATGATGATGAAAGGAATCAAAGATGACACAAACAGATGGAAAGATATATACCATGTTATTGGATTGGAAGAATCAGTATTGTGAAAATGACTATACTACCAAATTAAATAGCCCTACTACCCAAAACAATCTATAGATTCAATGCAATCCCTATCAGATTAACAATGGCATTTTTTACAGAACTAGAACAAAAAATCTTAAAATTTGTATGGAGACACAAAAGACCCTAAACAGCCAAAGCAATCTTGAGGGAAATAAATGGAACTGGAGGAATCAGGCTCCCTGATTTCGGACAATACTACAAAGCTACAGTCATGAAAACAGTATGGCACTTTCACAAAAACAGAAATATAGATCAATGGAACAGGAGAGAAAGTCCAGAGATAAACCCATGAACATATGGTCAACTAATCTATTACAAAGGAGGCAAGAACATACAACGGAGAAAAGACAGACAGTCTCTTCAATAAGTGGTGCTGGGAAAATTGGACGGCTCCATCTAAAAAATGAAAATAGAACATTCTCTAATGCACTATACACAACAATAAACTCAAAATGGATCAAAGACCTAAATGTAAAGCTGGATACTATAAAACTCTTAGAGGAAAACATAGGCAGAGTACTCTCTGACATAAATTGCCACAATATCGTTTTGGATCCACCTCCTAGAGTAATGAAAAGAAAAACAAAAATAAACAAATGGGACATAATTAAACTAAAAATCTTTTGTACAGCAAAGGAAACCATGAAGTAATCAAAAAGACAACCACAGAATGGGAGAAAATGTTTGCAAATGAAGTGACTGGCAGAGAGTAGTCTCCAAATATACAAATGACTCATGCAGTGCTATATCAAAAAACAAGCCAATCAAAAAATGAGCAGAAGATCTACATAGACATTTCTTCAAAAAAGACATACAGATGGCCAAAAAGCACATGAAAAGATGCTCAACAATTATTAGAGGAATACAAATCGAAATTACAATGAGGTATCATCTCACACCAGTCAGAATGGCCATCATCAAAAAGTCTAAAAACAGTAAATACTGGAGAGGGTGTGGAGAAAAGGGAACCCTCCTACACTGTTGGTGGGAATGTAAATTGGTACAACCACTATGGAGAACAGTATGGGGGTTCCTTAAAAAGCTACAAATAGAACTACCATATATCCAGCAATTCCACTCCTGGGCATATATCTAGAGAAAACCATGATTTGAAAAGATTCATGTGCCCCAATGTTCATTGCAGCACTATTTACAATAGCCAAGACATGGAAGCAACCTAAATGTCCATTGACAGCAGACTGGATAAAGAAGATGTGGTACATGTATACAATGGAATATTACTCAGCCATAAAAAAGAATGAAATAATGCCATTTGAAGCAACATGGATGGATCTAGAGATTATCATACTAAGTGAAGTAAGTCAAAGACAAATATTACATGGTATCACTTATATGTGGAATCTAAAAAAAATGATACAAAAGAACTTATTTACAAAACAGAAACAGACTCACAGACTTCAAAAACAAACTTATGGTTTCCAAAGGGGAAATGTGGTGGGGAGGGATAAATTAGGAGTTTGGGATGAATATATGCACACTACTATATACAATAGATAATCAACAAGGACCGTCTGTATAGTACAGGGAACTCTACTCAATATTCTGCAATAGCCTATATGGGAAAAGAATCTGAAAAAGAATGAATATACGTATATATATAACTGAATCACTTTGCTGTACACCAGAAACTAACACATTGTTAATCAACTATACTCCAATATAAAATTAAAAATTAAAAAAAGACTTTGAGTCTTTTAAGTTAAACAAATTATAGATTTTTTTTTAAAGCCTAGAGTTCCCCAGCCTGAGTTGACCATGTTTGTCATGGAACCCTGTGTGTGTGTGTCTGTGTGTGCATGCACGTGTGTATGTGTATGTGTGTGTGTGTTTTAAAAATATGTGTCAAGGTTATTCTTGTGCTCCTCATCTATTTTTAGTTTTAAAATCCTTTACAGACTTCTGGAATAGTGGCAGTGCTTGGAGCTCAGAGAACCTTCTCTTCCAGAGAAACATCTGTTAAACTGATCAAAATTAGCAAAGACAAACTTAAAATCTCTGGAGCTTGCTCAAAGGGCTTACAGCCAATTGAGAAGCATTTCTTCAAAAAAAATCTACAGGAACTTGGTAATAAGAATGGGAGGCAGTGGCATTCTAGCTAAGGACTGCGCCCATGCTTTCAAAGCTCTGTGTTGTTGAAAAACTGTTTCAGCAGGCTTGTCAGCTAAATGTAAGTTCCCATCTCCTCTAGATCCATGGGGTAGAAGAGCTATTCTCAGTTATTTCAGCAGCTGATGGTCATTGCCAGATCCCATTTGTTACAGCCCTATGCTATAGATGACATATATCTAGTGGGTGCCAGCAGTCAAGCAGCACCCTTTACCCCACCCTCAATTTCTGCTACACAGGGAGTGTCTGGACATGGCAGCTGGTGAAGTGTGCAGTTCCCCTTTCCCACACAGCACAGTGTTGTGGAAGACCTGCTCTAGTGGGCTTGGCAGTGGAGTGGAAGCTCTCATGTACCCCAGGTTCCTGGAATATAAGAACTAATCTGGGGAGATTCATTACCTGGTGAACATCAGTACATCCTATAATTTGATCCCAGATCTGAGCTGAGGAAAATCCATATGGGTGGTGGCAACAGTCAGCTGGTGGCACCAGTTCTTGTTCCCACCCACCATAGTTCCTGCTCCATAACACAGAGTTCTGCCTGGGGGAGGGTAGGATCAGGCCTTAAAAACTTGAACACCCTGCCCTTGACAATGATCCAACTTTAACTAGATCAGACTGTGGACTAACATATGCCTCCGGGTGTTGTCAAAAGCAATAGATAAATAAACTAGCAATTAGCGGAAACTAACAGCTGGGTGTGATACCAATATATGTAGGTCAGACATAAACAGGGATATCAGGGAAAGAGCCAGTCAAAGAAGGCCTGGCTAAAACCATAGTCATCAGTGGTAGTTAGGAAGACTTGAGTGTATGCCCAAGGCCGTATGCTCTGATGAAGAACACCAGAGTTTGTACACTGTGTGGGAAATATATTTCATTGAATTTTTTAATCCAAGTCATTAGAAAAACAAACAAGGAAAAGAGCAACATAAGAAAAATAATAAAAGCCATTTTCGACAAACCCACAGCCAACATAATGCTCAACTGTGAAAAGCTGAAAGTCTTCCCACTAAATTCAGGAACAAGACAAGGAAGCCCACTCTCACCTCTTCTATTCAACATAGTATTGGAAGTCCTAGCCACAGCAATCAGACAAGAAAAAGAAATAAAAGTTATCCAAATTGGAAGGGAAGAGGTAAAACTGTCACTATTTGCAGATGACATGATACTCTATATAGAGAACCCTAAAGTCTCCATACAAAAACTATTATAATTTACAAAATGAATTCAGCAAGATACAAGATTAATATACAGAAATCTGTTGCATTTCTTTATACTAACAATGAAATAACAGAAAGAGAAAGGAAAAAAATCCCATTTAAAGCCATATCAAAAAAATAAAATAAAATACATACGAATAAAATGAACCAAGGAGGTGAAAGTCCTATACACTGAAAACTATAAAACATTAATGAAGGAAATTGAACGTGATAGAAAGAAATGGAAAGATACACACTACTCTCAGATTGGATGAATTAATATTAATTAAATAGCCCTACTACCCAAAACAATCTACAGATTTAATGCAATCTCTATCAAAATATCCATGACATTTTCCACAGAACTAGAACAAATAAGCCTAAAATTTATATGCAAGCAGAGAAGACCCAGACTTGCCAAAGAAATCCATGGGAAAAATAACAAAGCTGGAGGCAGAACCTTTCCAGACCTCAGACTGTTCTACAAAGCTACAGCAATCAAAACAGTGTGGTACTGGCACAAAAGCAGACATATTGATCAATGGAACAGAATAGATAACCCAAAAATAAACCCTTGCACTTTTATGATCAATTAATCTACAACAAAGGAGACAACAATATACAATGGAGAAAAGACAGTGATGTTGGGAAAGGTGGATAGCTACATGTACATCAATGAAGTTCAAACACTCTCTCATACCATCTACAAACACAAACTCAAAATGGTTTAAAGACCTAAATATATGACAAGACACCATAAAACTCCTAGAAAAGAAGATAGGCCAAACGTTCTCTGACATAAATCATAGCAATATTTTCTTAGATCAGTCTCCCAAGGCAAAAGAAATAAAAACAAAAGTAAACAAATGGGATGTAATCAAATTTAAAAGCTTTTGCACAGCAAAGGAAACCATCAACAAAACGAAGTAACAACCTATGGAATGGGAGAGAATATTTGCATATGATGCAACTGGCAAGGGATTAATATCCAAAATATACAAACAGCTCATACAACTTAATATTGAAACAACAAACAATCCAATCAAAAATGGGCTGAAGACCTGAATAGACATTTTCCCCAAGAAGACATACAGATGGCCAACAGGAACATGAAAAGGTGCTCAACATTGCTAATTATTAGAGAAATGCAAAACAAATACAATGAAGAATCACCTCATACCGGTTAGTATGGCTATCATCAAAAAGTCTACAAATAATAATGTTGGAGAGGGTGTGGAGGAAACGGTACCCTCCTACACTGTTGGTGGCAATGTCAATGGGTGCAGCTACTGTGGAAAAGAGTATAGAGGTTCCTTAAAAATCTAAAAATAGAGCTACCGTATGATCCAGCAATCCCACTCCTGGGTATATATCTGGAAAAGATGAAAACTTTAGTTTGAAAAGACACATGCATCCCAATGTTCATAGCAGCACTATTTACAATAGCCAAGACATGGAAACAATCCATGTGCCCATCAATAGATAATTCGCTTATGAAGATATGGCATATATAAATATATATATACACACAATGAAATATTAGGCATAAAAAAGAATGAAATGCTGCCATTTGCAGCAACATGGATAGACTAGAGAATATTATACTTAGTGAAGTAAGTCAGACAAAGACAAATATTTATATATCATCACTTATACATGGAATCTAAAAAATAATACAAATGAATCTTACATACAAAACAAAAACAGACTCAGAGACATAGAAAATAAACTTATGGTTACCAAAGGCGTAAGGGAGGGAGGGATAAATTAGGAGCATGGGATTAACAGATACAAACTACTATACATAAAATAGATAAGCAACAAGGGTTTACTTTATAGCACAGAGAACAATATTCAATATCTTGTAATAACCTATAATGGAAAATAATCTGAAAAAAATATATATATTTGAGTCACATTACTGTACACCTGAAACTAACACAATATTGTAAATCAACTATACTTCAATAAAAAAAGATGACAATACTTCCCCAAATTGATCTATATATTTAACACAATTCCTATCAAAATATCACCTGTTTTATTTGGGGGGGGGGGCAGAAATTGACATACTAATTTTAAATTCATATGGGACCTAGATAAGTCTAAACATCTTAAAAGAAATCAAAACGAAAAAAATAGAAAATTTTATAGATTCACACTTCCTAATTTCAAAACTTGTTACAAATATAGAGTAATCAAGGGAGTGTGGTCCTGGTATGAGTATAGATAGGTAGATCAATGCCACAGAATTGAGAGTCCAGAAATAAACCCTTACATTCAAGGTCAGTTATTGTCAACTGGGTGTCATGATATTTCAAAGGAAAAATAATATTCTTTTTAAGAAATGATACTGGGAAAACTGGATATCCACATGCAAAAGAATGAAGTTGGAGTCTTTCCTTACACTATAAAACAATTAACTCAAAATGGATTATAGAATTAGATTTGAGTGCTAAAACTATGAAACATGAAGAAGAAAATATAGGAGTAAATCTTCATGATCTTGTATTAGGCAATAGTTTCTTAGATATGACACAAAAAGCACAAGCCACAAAAAAAATAAATTGAACTATAACAAGTGAAAAACATTTCTGCTGTAAATGATACCATTAAGAAAATGAAAATACAAGTCACAGAATGAGAAAAAATATTTTCAAGTAATATATCTGAATAAGGACTTCTACCCAGAACATATATGAAATGTTTACAACTCAACAATGAAAAGATAAATAGCCTACTTTTTAAAAGGGCAAATGATCGGATAAACATTTCTCCGAAGAGAAATAAGTGGCCAATGAGAACATGAAAAGATACTTAATAACACTAATCATTATAGAAATGCAAATCAAAACCACAATGAGGGGCTCTCGGCGGGAACAATGGCAGGCGTCTTGAGCAGGCCCGCGAGCGGCCTCAAAGATGGCATGACTTCAGCACCCGGAGCATGTTGCCAGGCACCACCAGATGAGCCGAGTGGCTGACAAGGTCTTGGTGCTCCAGCTGGGTGTCAGGCCTGAGTCTCTTACATGGGAGAGCCAAGTTCAGGACATTGGTCCACCAGAGAACTCCTGGCCCCTCGTAATATTAATCAACGAGAGCTCTCCCAGAGATCTCCGTCTCAACACTAAGATCCAGCTCCACTCAACAACCAGCAAGCTCCAGTGCTGGACACCCCATGCCAAACATCTAGCAAGAGAGGAACACAATCCCACCCATTAGCAGAGAGGTTGCCTAAAATCATAATAAGTTCATAGACACCCAAAAAAACACCACCGGATGCAGTCCTGCCCACCAGAAAGACAAGATCCAGCCTCATCCACAGAATACAGGCACCAGTATGCTCTGCCAGGAGGCCTACACAACCCACTGAACAAACGTTACCCACTGGGGGCAGACACAAAAACAACAGGAACTACGAGCATGTAGCCTGTGAAAAGGAGACCCCAAACACAGGAAATTAAGCAAAATGAGAAAACAGAGAAATACACAGCAGATGAAGGAGCAAGGTAAAAACCCACCAGACCAAACAAATGAAGAGGAAATAGGCAGTTTACCTGAAAAAGAATTCAGAGTAATGATAGTAAAGATGATCCAAAAGCTTGGAAATAGAATGAAGAAAATACAAGAAACATTTAACAAGGACCTAGGAGAAATAAAGAGGAAACAAACAATGATGAACAACACAATAAATGAAATTAAAAATTCTCTAGAAGGAATCAATAGCAGAATAACTGAGGCAGAAGAACGGATAAGTGACCTGGAAGATAAAATAGTGGAAATAACTACCACAGAGCAGAATAAAGAAAAAAGAATGAAAAGAATAGAGGACAGCCTCAGAGACCTCTGGAACAACATTAAACGCACCAACATTCGAATTAGAGGGGTCCCAGAAGAAGAAGAGAAAAAGAAAGGGACTGAGAAAATATTTGAAGAGATTATAGTTGAAAACTTCCCTAACATGGGAAAGGAAATAGTCAATCAAGTCCAGGAAGTGCAGAGAGTCCGATACAGGATAAATCCAAGGAGAAACATGCCAAGACACATAGTAATCAAATTGGCAAAAATTAAAGACAAAGAAAAACTATTGAAAGCAGCAAGGGAAAAACGACAAATAATATACAAGGGAACTCCTATAAGGATAACAGCTGATTTCTCAGCAGAAACTCTACAAGCCAGAAGGGAATGGCATGACATATTTAAAGTGATGAAAGGGAAGAACCTACAACCAATATTACTCTACCCAGCAAGGATCTCATTCAGATTCAATGGAGAAATCAAAAGCTTTACAGACAAACAAAGCTAAGAGAATTCAGCACCACCAAACCAGCTTTACAACGAATGCTAAAGGAACTTCTCTAGGCAGGAAACACAAGAGAAGGAAAAGACCTACAATAACAAACCCAAAATAATTAAGAAAATGGTAATAGGAACATATATATTGATAATTACCTTAAATGTAAATGGATTAAATGCTCCAACCAAAAGACAGACTGGCTGAATGGAGACAAAAACAAGACGCTGTCTACAAGAGACCCACTTCAGACCTAGGGACACATACAGACTGAAAGTGAGGGGATGGAAAAATATACTCCACACAAATGGAAATCAAATGAAAGCTAGAGTAGCAATCTCATATCAGACAAAATAGACTTTGAAATAAAGACTATTACAAGAGACAAAGAAGGACACTATATAATGATTAAGGGATCAATCCAAGAAGAAGATATAACAAATGTAAATATTTATGCACCCAAAACAGGAGCACCTCTATACATGAGGCAAATGTTAACAGCCATAAAATGGGAAATCCGCAGTAACCCAATCATAGTAGGGGACTTTAACACCCCACTTTCACCAATGACCAGATCATCCAAAATGAAAATAAATAAGGAAACACAAGCTTTAAATGACACATTAAACAAGATGGACTTAATTGATATTTATAGGACATTCCATCCAAAAACAACGGAATACGCTTTCTTCTCAACTGCTCATGGAACATTCTCCAGAATAGACCATATCTTGGGTCACAAATCAAGCCTCTGTAAATTTAACAAAATTGAAATAGTATCAAGTATCTTTTCTGACAACAACGCTATGAGACTAGATGTCAATTACAGGAAAAAAACTGTAAAAAAATATACACATGGGGCTTCCCTGGTGGCGCAGTGGTTGAGAATCTGCCTGCCAATGCAGGGGACACGGGTTTGAGCCCTGGTCTGGGAAGATCCCACATGCCGCGGAGCAACTAGGCCCATGAGCCACAATTACTGAGCCTGCGCGTCTGCAGCCTGTGCTCTGCAACAAGAGAGGCCGCGATAGTGAGAGGTCCGCGCACCGTGATGAAGAGTGGCCCCCACTTGCTGCAACTAGAGAAGGCCCTCGCACAGAAACGAAGACCCAACACAGCCATAAATAAATAAATAAATAAATAAATAATTTTTAAAAAAAAGAATTAAAAAAAATACACATGGAGGCTAAACAATACACTACGAAATAACCAAGAGATCACTGAAGAAATTGAAAAGGAAATCAAAAAATGCCTAGAAACAAATGACAAAGGAAACACGATGACCCAAAACCTATGGGAGGCAGAAAAAGCAGTTCTAAGGGAAAGTTATAGCAATACAATCCTACCTCAAGAAATAAGAAAAAGCTCAAATAAAGCAATTACACCTAAAGCAATTAGAGATAGAAGAACAAAAATTCCACAAAGTTAGTAGAAGGAAAGAAATCATTAAGATCAGATCAGAAATAAATGAAAAAGAAATGAAGGAAACAATAGCAAATATCAGTAAAACTAAAAGCTGGTTCGTTGAGAACATAAACAAAAATGATAAACCATTAGCCCAACACATTAAGAAAAAAAGGGAGAAGACAACAGAATTAGAAATGAAAAAGGAGAAGTAAAAACTGACACTGCAGAAATACAAAGCATCATGAGAGATTACTACAAGCAACTATATGCCAATAAAATGGACAACCTGGAAGACATGGACAAATTGTTTGTTAGAAAAGCACAAACTTCTGAGACTGAAGCAGAAAGAAATAGAAAATATGAACACACCAATCAGAAGCACTGAAATTGAAACTGTGATTAAAATCTTCCAACAAACAAAAGCCCAGGACCAGATGGCTTCACAGGCGAATTCTATCAAACATTTAGAGAAGAGCTAACACCTATCCTTCTCGAACTCTCCCAAAATATAGCAGAGGAAGGAACACTCCCAAACTCATTCTACAAGGCCACCATCACCCTGATACCAAAACCAGACAAAGATGTCACAAAAAGAAAAGTACAGGCCAATATCACTGATGAACATAGATGCAAATATTCTCAACAAAATACTAGCAAACAGAATCCAACAGCACATTAAAAAGATCATACACCATAATCAAGTGGGGATTATCCCAGGAATGCAAGGATTCTTCAATATATGCAAATCAATCAATGTGATACACCATATTAACAAATTGAAAGAAAAAAAACATATGATCATCTCAATAGATGCAGAAAAAGCTTTCGATAAAATTCAACACCCATTTATAATAAAAACCTTCCAGAAAGTAGGCATAGAGGGAACTTACCTCAACATAATAAAGGCCATATATGACAAACCCACAGCCAACATCGTTTTCAATGCTGAAAAAATGAAACCATTTCCACTAAGATCAGGAACAAGACAAGGTTGCCCACTCTCACCGCTATTATTCACCATAGTTTTGGAAGTTTTAGCCACAGCAATCAGAGAACAAAAAGAAATAAAGTAATCCAAATTGGAAAACAAGAAGTAAAACTGCCACTGTTTGCACATGACATGATACCATACATAGAGAGTCCTAAAGATGCTACCAGAAAACTACTAGGAATAATCAATGAATTTGGTAAAGTAGCAGAGTACAAAATTAATGCACAGAAATCTCTTGTGCTCCTATACACTAATGATGAAAAATCTGCAAGGGAATTAAGTAAACACTCCCATTTACCATTTCAAGAAAAAGAATAAAATAACTAGGAATAAACCTACCTAAGGAGACATAAGACCTGTATGCCGAAAACTATAAGACACTGATGAAAGAAATTAAAGATTATACAAACAGACAGAGAGAAATACCATGTTCTTGGATTGGAAGAATCAACAGTGTGAAAATGACTATACTACCTAAAGCAATCTACAGATTCAATGCAATCCCTGTCAAACTACCAATGACATTTTTCACAGAACTAGAACAAAAAATTTCACAATTTGTATGGAAACACAAAAGACCCCGAATAGCCAAAGCTATCTTGAGAAAGAAAAATGGAGCTGGAGGAATCAGGCTTCCTGACTTCAGATGATACTACAAAGCTACAGTAATCAAGACAGTATGGTACTGGCACAAAAACAGAAATATAGATCAATGGAACAGGATAGAAAGCCCAGAAAAAACCCACACACATATGGTCACCTTATCTTTGATAAAGGAGGCAAGAATATACAATGGAGAAAAGACAGCCTCTTCAATAAGTGGTGCTGGGAATACTGGACAGCTGCATATAAAAGAATGAAATTAGAACACTTTGTAACACCATACACAAAAATAAACTCAAAATGGATTAAAGAGTTGAATGTAAGGCTAGACACTATAAAACTCTTAGAGGAAAACATAGGCAGAACACTCTATGACATAAATCACAGCAAGATCCTTTTTGACCCACCTCCTAGAGAAATGGAAATGAAAACAAAAATAAACAAATGGGACCTAATGAAACTTAAAAGCTTTTGCACAGCAAAGGAAACCATTAAAAAGATGAAAAGACAACCCTTAGAATGGAAGAAAATATTTGCAAATGAAGCAACTGACAAAGGATTAACCTCCAAAATATACAGGCAGCTCATGCAGCTCAATATCAAAAAAACAAACAACCCAATCCAAAAATGGGCAGAAGACCTAAATAGACATTTCTCCAAAGAAGCTATACAGATTGCCAACAAACACATGAAAGGATGCTCAACATCACTAATCATTAGAGAAAAGCAAATCAAAACTACAAATTGTGAAATTTTTTGTTCTAGTTCTGTGAAAAATGCCAGTGGTAGTTTGATAGGGATTGCATTGAATCTGCAGATTGCTTTGGGTAGTAGAGTCATTTTCACAATGTTGATACCGTATGCTAACACATATATATGGAATCTAAGAAAAAAAAAAGGTCATGAAGAACCTAGGGGTAAGACGGGAATAAAGACAGAGACCTACTAGAGAATGGACTTGAGGATATGGGGAGGGGGAAGGGTAAGCTGGGACAAAGTTAGAGAGTGGCATGGACATATATACACTACCAAACGTAAAATAGATAGCTAGTGAGAAGCAGCCGCATAGCACAGGGAGATCAGCTCGGTGGTTTGTGACCACCTAGAGGGGTGGGATATGGAGGGTGGGAGGGAGACACAAGAGGGAGGGGATATGGTGATAAATGTATACATACAGCTGATTCACTTTCTTATGCAGTAGAGACTAACACACCATCATTGTAAAGCAATTATACTCCAATAAAGATGTTTAAAAAAAAAAACACAACGAGGTACCAGTCCATATTCACTAGGATGGTTGCAATAAAATAGACACTAAGAAGTGTTGGTTGGGATGTGAAGAAAAACATATTAATTGTTAGTGGGACTGTAAAATGGTTTGTCTGTATAACCCAGCAATTTAGCTCCTTGGTATATGAAAACATACACAAACAAAACTTGTATGCAAATATTTACAGCATACATTCATAATATCCAAAACGTGAAAACCACCTAAAATGTGATCTAAACATATAACGGATTATTATTTGGCAATAAAAATATATGAAGTAGTGATACATGTTACAACTTGGCTGAACGTTGAAAACAATTTGCTATATGAATGAAGTGAGTCACAAAAGACCAATATTGTATGATTCCATTTATATAAAATAGAATTAATAGATAATTCTATAGAGGTATTCAGTATATTACTGTTTGCCTCAGGCTGAGAGGGATGTGGGGTAGAATGGGGAATATCTGGTAATGTGTATGGGGTTTCTCTTTGGGGTGATGACAAACTTCTGAAGTTAGATATGATTAGGGTTGTTCAACTCTGTGTTTATATTTAAAGCTATTGAATTGTAAAATTTAAATGAGTGCATTTTATGGTATATGAATTATATCTCAATAAAGCTGTTTTTTAAAATAGCCATTACTACAATCTTTAGTTAAAATCATTTTAGTAGTTCGTAACTGATCAAGTAGTGCATTAATTTTGGTCATAAAATGCACATCAAGCATTGTTATGGAATTCAATTATCTATGATACATACAGGACTTAATATGTCTTCTATTTGGAAACAAGATCAAGGGAGATAAAAAAATTCTAAAATGTTTGATTAATTATTTTAGTTTCTTACCACTATTGTGATTTAATCTAAAACATTTTCATTCATTCTAAAACTTGGCACCATAATTGGATTATCTTTCCTTCTATATAGATAGCCAAGTTGGTTCTACATGGTTTTGAGTGAAGTACATCTATGATCTCTCTTAGCACAGTCATAACTCTTTCTTACACGTTACAAAACATAAATTGGACTACATTAAAATGAAAAATATTTGCTGTAAACAATACTACTGGACTCAGACTACCTTCATTACTTAAGGAGTTATCTTACCAGGAGATGAACAAAAATGCCAATGATTTATTTGTCCTTTGATTTTGGGTTTCTCCAGCCATCTGATCTTGTGGTGAATCCAGAACAAGACTTTCTGAGGTTTTTAATGTGTCTGAAATTTTCTAGTTGGAATCCCTCCAGTATGATAACCAGGAGTTTTGTTAAAAAGTATAATCCTGGGTTCCATAACAGACCCATTAAATCAGCATCTGCAGTGGTAGAGCTCAATAATTACATATTTTTAAAAACCCTTAGGTAATTCTGTTGTTTACTAATATTTAAGTAGAATGAATTTAGGTTAATTCACATAGGCTATTTCAGATTTCTCTGGTGACTTATTCGAGAGAAACTGCATAAGACTTTTCATCTATCTAGCTTGAAATCATAGATAGATCTCTCTAGTAATCTTCAACTTACCTTTATAAAGGGGCAGGAATATCATCCTTCCCCCTTTCAACAATTTTAATTATTGTTTTATAATTTTATGGCCTTTAGTTTGCTAGTAAATTTCCATACTTTTGTTTTCCTCCAAAAGGCACATTTTTTCCCATTGGTCTTTAATGTTTAACTTATTGTATTATTGGCATATTCTACTCTGAAAGTTTCTCTTCCTTCTGGTAAATTGTAGTCTTTTTGCATGTTTCTCATCTTCAACTTACTCATTTCAACGGCCATTTTCAGTATACAAAAATATGTTTCACTTGTTTTTGAACCTTTGATTTTTGTTTTCACTTGTCCAATAGTGAGAAGTCTCCCTAACTAAATTCTGGTATCTGGAAACAAGTTGACATTTGGTATCAATATTAATATGATAGTATAGTTTAGTATATACAAACCATATATGTATAAATAATGCTATATATACAATTGTGTATCTATTTATAGATAAATATATAGTGTCATTTTCAGTTAATATATATTAATCTTAAATTTTTTAAATCATGGTATATAAATCACAGAGGATAGTTTGAATAATAAATCATGTCTGACACCTCTAAGAAGTTATATGAATCATGACTATAATAAGCTCTACATTATTATCAAATTGATACTTAAAATAATTTACCTTAAAATTATATATAATATTTTTATATATACATAATTATCTATATATATCTGATTCTACAATTTAGTATTATGTTCTAGTATGGATAGTCTAGTTAATGAGTTAAAAGGACCCCCCTTTTCTCCCATGTATAATTCTGAATTATAAAACACGAAATAATCCCTACGAGATCTCTCTATATGTAAATGACAGAAGTAATAAAACTTCTCATCTAAATTATTAGCAATGATTATCCACATGCTTCTTAATTATTCCCTTTAGGGTTGCATTAAATCTTCCCAGTACCTCACTGTGGGAATTAAGCTATAGTCTGGAATTGCTTAATTTCAACTGTATTTCTAGCACATTTGAAAGGAAATTTGTGCCCTTGTTAACACTACTGGTAAATTTCCCAATAAAGGATTATGCCCAGCAAATCCTTGCCTAACACTGGCGTATCCTAAAGGCATAGAAAAGGAATCTAGTATTTCAAGCAAGCAATGGATGCTACTTATCCATGGGTGAAAAGTTTATAGGGGCTCTTTTTTATGGTATCTGCTCTTTCTTATTGTATGACATGTCTAGAAATACAATAGTCGTCAATTACTGTCATTTCCATACTAGGCAAAGCTTATCAAATCTTTCTTTGACTATGTTGATCTTAGAAGACTTTTACTATCTCAGTGACAATCTTACCCTTGGTGAATGGCCCCAAAAGCCCAGGTCAGGTGACTTCTGGACATCCACTAGGATTTATATGCTTGTGTGTCTCAGAGCAGGCCCTGTTTTAGACAAAGTCTCAGTAGTTCTCCTTTGTGTGCATGACTCCTAGCACTCCTAATGATGTTTTTCGAGCAGTAATTCTTTATATCCATGTTTCCCTGGAGCTTCTATAACTATGTAATAGCAGGCTTTTTGCAGGGCTTCTCCAGGTTGTTCTACTCTACTCTCCCAGACAAACTGGTAACCCCTGTGAAAGTTATTAACTGGTAGTTCTTGCCATAACATCAATCAGAGTCCCTTAGGGAAGCATGATTATGTAACACTGCAGCAACATGCCCTTAGCTTCTCTAAACTACTCCAGGCCTTAGAGACTGTGAATCTTCTCCCACTCCCTTCCCACATCTTTTCTCAAGGTACAGTTATCAAGCCTCACTAAGGATTATTTCCTGAGGTAGATCAGATAACAGCTCTCTCCCTGAAGTTCTTATGTCCAGATAGCTTGGCAAGGTACCTAATTTTTCTCAGAAATAACCCCGTTTTCCACAGTATTACATTGACACAAAGGCTAATTTTAATCCTGGAAAAATATTAATCTTACAAAAAATTTTAATTTAATTTAAAAGCTCCATTCAGTAAAATAAGCAATGGCACTGCTGATTAAACAGCCCCTTTTCTTTCATCATCTCTTGAAAAATTTTTCATGTACACCAATGTATATTTTTGGTTTTCAAGTTTAAGCAACAGTAACTATATTTACCTTTAATATGTTAAATCTCAATTATCTGGGACCAAGACAACCAGAATATTAATCTATCAGTGAAGAGTTTTTGGATATTTACTAGAGAGAGAAATATCCCTCCTATAAACTAGTTTTCTTATTATTTGGCTGAGTTAAAATCAAGGAAAACAAAGAAACAACAACAAAACTTTCAGATTATACTCAGGTCAGTACTTCTTTCAGGAATTCACTCCAAAAGTGAATCCTCCAAATCTAATACTAGAAGATGACTGTTAATATTAATATGATTGTCCCAATTATCAAGGCAGCATTAAATGATATTCATTAGAATCTACTTGCTATGAGGAAAATTTGTTTAGATAATTGAGAAACAAATAATGAAGCATAAAAATTATGGTTAAACCCACAAGTTCTGTTAACTAGAACAATTCAGTTGTTAACATTTGCATTTCTTGAAATATGACTATCTCTTAAAAATCAGACATAACTTCATTTGCCTTACTAGAGGGAAGCATAAGACTTTTCTTTAAATTTTGTTGAAGTAGAGGTATCTTATTTTCACAGTAATAAATAGAGAGAGGTGAGCTGTGAGTGGGAGGAGGGGTGACCCAGAAAAGACACAAGCCAAAATAGTTTGAGAAGCATACCTCCCTTTGTCTAAGGGTATAGACATCTACCTAGGTCAGTTGAGAAATTTCTTAAATGCAATAGCAAAATTTCATGATTTCAGCTTTGTTCTATGGAGAGTATATTTCCTGTTTCTTTAGATTCCCCTGAAAAAACTGAATACATTTCAGTAGAATAGACAGTTGAAATGCTCTATTTATTTGACCTTTAAAATATTTTCAACTGTGAACAGCTGGCCACTCTGCCCCTTTCCCAGAGGCTGCTTAGGCTGTAAACAGGAGGCAAAGTAGAATTGCAGCCAATCTAATTATGGAATATTGAAAAGGTCAAAGCATTGCCCTGGGCTATGAAATAGTAAGATCTTCATTTAAAAGAATGCCAAATGTCCTAGCCAGTAAATGGAAGAGCAGTAGCTTATATTTCTTATAGAATTAGTATTTGGAAACTATCTCCCATACATAAATTTCTGTACCAAACATGTTACAGTGTTATTCAAAAATTGTTCAGAAAGGCAATTGTAATATGGATTGTGCTAGCATCTTCTTACATTAAAGACAATGTATCTTATGTATAACACAGTGTGTCAGTTAGGTCTTAATCAGAGATACAGAATCACTATGAGTGTTACAAAATAAGCGGTTTACTATAGAGATTAGTTCTTATGAAATTGTAAAAACAGAAAAATGTCTATGTTGCCTCTGTATCTGGTGGTATGTGTAAAGTTGCTACAGTCAGTGGGGCCAATAGTTGGGAAAAAGGCTGAATGTCCAAAAGAGGAGAGTATCAATGAACTGGAATCCATGAGAACAAAATGGAGTCCATGAGGACAAATTAGAATTTATAAGGACAAACTGAAACCCATGTTTGTCCCTATCACCTCTGTCCTCAACAACACGGGTGACCTGAAGAATGAGTTGATGTCCTTGCCATGGAGCTACATACATGCTTGGGTCAGGACTTGGAGAAGTTCAAGGCGGAGATCTGGTGGACACTGGAGAGCTGTGGGTCCAGCTGTAGCCCCATGCTGACTAGGTGACTCACTCCTACCTTACAAATTTTGTCCAAATTACTCTGTGTTAAACTCAAATCCAGAACTATATAGGGTTCGAGTTTAGCTAGGTTGACACAATAGAAAACCACCATACCCCATCAGCACAGGAATCTTCTAAGGTGGCTGAGAAGTGTTCAAGAACCATGTGCTATGTTGTGTAATATGACAGATTTGGGAGTTCCATATGGATGTCTCTGGCATTATCTAGATTCTGTCCTCTCATTCATACATAGGACAACCAAGAGCTAGATACATTCTATTTGGAAGGGAAATTTGAAAGGTTTTCTATAGGGAAGTTAAAAAATTGAAATATTAAAAAGATATGTCTCAATGCTGAAGATAGCTTAACAAAAAAAAAAAAAGAACCAAATTGCAAAGTCAGGTTAAATCTACTCATTTTGCCTGCTGCATCCTGTAAGAACCCCCATGGTGAATTTTATGCTAATAGATAACCATGGGGTTTGCATGTGATGAAAAACATATTTAGCAGAGGAAACAGACATATCTGGAGCAGATTCCCTGAGGGAAAATTTGAGCTATTTGATTGGAAATCACCAGTGACCAATCGACTTGTCATTCAGTTGAATTTCTGAACAGAATTTTTGGATTGAACCTGAAGTGATCTTCCAAAATCATTTAAGAAATTTAGCGTTTTAATTTCAGCAAATTGTTCATATTCCAAATCCAACTGAGGAGACTCTTTAGGACTGGCTCAGTTGTTTTATTTCATAAATGATATTTGTGTATAATTTAGTAAACAGCATGCACTTCTAATGATATCAGAGATGTTACAAAAAGTGCACATGAACTTTATCTACTATATTAAATAACTCCAGCAATAATATGGTCCCTTTCTGGTAAGTACCATGGGAATGGGTTAGAAAGATTGGTCTGGCTTATTTCCCTTCAGTCATTTTCATGTGATTTTGAACTTTCCAACCACGTTCATAAAAAAGTAAAATAGATCATAGCCCATAGCAACCCAGTGGGTAATCAATTCATTAAAATTAATTACACTGGACTGAATAGAAATGACTTGAGGAAAGTAGGCTGCAGTTGCTTTGATTTCAATGCCCACAGAAACCATCTGACAACTATTGGAGTAACTACAGTATAGACTTCTCCAGCAAACTCCAGACAGCCCTTCCCTGTCACACTAATTCTTTAACCCCAGATTCTGACATCACTTGGAGATCTATTTGTGTTTCAGAAATCAATCATTTTTGTCTGTTATTTGCTGTCTTTATTTTAAATATTTGACTTAGATTAATGGACATGTGACAGGCTTGTCCTTCATGCTTAGCATCTCATGACCAGGCTACATAACCTTTAGTGTGTACCATATTATTATTGTAAAAAATAAATAAAATCACTTTATTCTGTTATAGGTCCTAGAACGTTCATGGTTTATGCGTGTAGACATATATTCTCTGAAGAGATATGAGTAGCCTTAATCATGCTCTCTAATAAGAAGTAATGGATAGAACCCACCTAAGATATGGTTTATCTTTAGAATGAATATATATGTATATGTGTGTATGTATATGTGTGTGTATTCTTTTTTTTTCAGTGATGAGTATTATTTTTATTTATCTTTTATTTTTTAACTCTTTTTTAAAAATACATCTTTATTGGAGTATAATTGCTTTACAATGTTGTGTTAGTTTCTGCTGTATAACAAAGTGAATCGGCTATATGCACATATATATCCCCTTCCTTTTGAGCCTCCCTCCCACCCTCCATATCCCACCCCTCTAGGTCATCACAAATCACTGAGCTGATCTCCCTGTGCTATGCAGCAGCTTCCCACTAGCTATCTGTTTTACATTTGGTAGTGTATATATGTCAATGCTACTCTCTCACTATGTCCCAGCCTCCCCTTCCCCCCATGTCCTCAAGTCCATTCTCAATGTTTGCATTTTTATTCCTGCCCTACCACTAGGTTCATCAGTACCCGTTTTTCTAGATTCCATATATATGCATTAGCATAAGGTATTTGTTTTTCTCTTTCTGACTTACTTCACTCTGTATGACAGACTCTAGGCCCATCCACCTCACTACAAATAACTCAATTTCATTCCTTTTTATGGCTGAGTAATATTCCATTGTATGTATGTGCCACATCTTTATCCATTCATCTGTCGATAGATATTTAGGTTGTTTCCATGTCCTGGCTATTGTAAATAGTGCTGCAATGAACACTCAAAATGGATTAAAGACCTAAACGTAAGGCCAGACACTATAAAACTCTTTGAGGAAAACATAGGCAGAACACTCTATGACAGTGTTCACAGCAAGATCCTTTTTGACCCACCTCCTAGAGTAATGGAAATAAAAACAAAAATAAACAAATGGCACTTAATGAAACTTAAAAGCTTTTGCACAGCAAAGGAAACCATAAACAATACAAAAAGACAACCCTCAGAATGGGAAAATATATTTGCAAACAAAGCAACTGACAAAGGATTAATCTCCAAAATATACAAGTAGCTCATGCAGTTCAATATCAAAAAAACAAACAACCCGATCCAAAAATGGGCAGAAGACCTAAATAGACATTTCTCCAAAGAAGACATACAGATGGCCAACAAACACATGAAAAGATGCTCAACATCACTAATCATTACAGAAATGTAAATTAAAACCACAATGAAGTATCATCACCTCACACCAGTCAGAATGGCCATCATCAATAAATCTACAAACAATAAATGCTGGAGAGGGTGTGGAGAAAAGGGAACCCTCCTGCACCATTGGTGGGAATGTAAATTGATACAGCCACTATGGAGAACAGTATGGAGATTCCTTAAAAAAGTAAAAATAGAATTACCATATGGCCCAGCAATCCCACTACTGGGCACATACCCCGAGAAAACCATAATTCGAAAAGATACATGTACCACGATGTTCAGTGTATCTGTATTCTTTCTGCCTTTCTCTATATCCGGATTTAGGATTTAGGTTGATACTATTTCCCTGTGTACCACTTTCTCGAGCCGTCCAGTTTTGAAAAATTGCCTGAAAACATTGACAATTACTGTGAACTTTTGAGAAGGATGGGCATTTTCTCTGAAAACTTCCATTTGTTCACCACCAAATACAGACTATTCAATACAGACTATCCAAATACAGACTATCCACAGAGCCTATATGCAAAGTCTAAGAGAGTTGGCTGCTTTCTTTCAAATGCCCAATTTTCAACAACAAAATCACAAGGCATACAAAGAAATAAGAAATCATGGTCCATTCAAAAGGAAGAAAATAAAATTGGCAAAAAGTGTACGTGAGGAGGCAAAGACATCAGAATTAATAGACAAAGACTTTAAAATGTCTGTTTTAAATATACTCAAAGGGCTAAAAAAAGAAGGAAAAAGAATTTCAAAAGAAATCAGGAAAATGATATATAAAAAATGAGAATAACTACAAAGTGATAGAAATCATAAAAAGGGACAAAACAAAAATTATAGAGATAAAAAATATAATAACTGAATTGAAAAATTCAATAGAGAGGTTTAACAGGTAGATTTTGGCAAACAGAACACAGAATCATTGACCTTGAACACAGGACAATTGAAATTATCATGTCTGAGGAGCAGAATGATAAAAAGTAAAGAAGAATGACAGATCCTAAAGGACATTTGGGATACCATCAAGAGGACCACTGTATGCATTAAGGAAGTCCCAGAAGAGAAAGTGAAAGGAACAGAGAATTTATTTCAAAAACTATTGGCCAAAAACTTTCCGAATTTGGGGAAAGATATAAATTTACAAATCCAAGAAGCTCAATAAAATATAAACATGATAAATCGAAAATTAGTCACACCAAGACACATTATAATGGAACTGTCAAAAGCAAAAGATGAAGAGAGAATCTTAAAAGCAGAAGAGATAAATGATTTGTCACATACAAGGAATTCTCAATAAGATTATCAGCTGAGATTCATTTTGTTGTGCAATGGAGGCTAACACAACATTGTAAAGCAACCATACTCCAATAAAAATTAATTAAAAAAAAGAAACAAAAACAAACAAAAAAGATTATCAGCTGATTTATCAGCATAAGCCAGAAGGCAGTAGGAGAATATATTTAAAGTGCTGGAAGAAGAAAAAACTGTAAACAAAGAATTCTATATCCAGCAAAAATGTCCTTCAAAAATGAGAGAGAAATCAAGACGTTCCCAGATAAACAAAAGCAAAAGGAATCCATTACCTCTAGGTGTGCCCTATAGAAAGTGCTTAAGGGAATCCTTCAAGTTGAAATGAATGGACAGTAGACAGTAACTCAAAGCCATATAAAGATATAAATATCTCTGGCAAGGTTAAATACACAGACAAATATAAAAAACAAAACAAGACAAATATAAAACAAAAATAGAAAACAAAAAAAGTATTATTGTTTTAGTCTTTAAGTTCAATTTTGATTTTCTACAGGATTTAAGAGACAGAAGCATAAAAATAATTATAACCTATGATAATGAATACACAATGCATAAAGATGCAATTTGTGACATCATTTACATAAAGTGATGAGGAGAGAGCTGTAGAATTTTATATGCAACTGAAGTTAAGTTGGTATCAATTCAAATTATGTTGTTACAACTTTAAGTTGTTATATGTAATTCCTCATGGTAACCATAAAGAAAATATCTATAGAATGTACTCAAAAGAAAATTATAAGGGAATCTAAATGTCTCACTACAAAATAAATACACACAACAAAGGGGTAATAGAAGAAATAAAGACCACCAACAACAAAAACTATAAGACATATAGAAAACAAATAAAATCGTAAAAGTAAGTTGTTCTTTATCAGTATTTACTTTACTTTAAATATAAGGGGATTACCAACTCCATAATCAAAAGTTATAGATTGACAAAATGGATAAAAAACAATAACCATGATCCAATTATATGGGGTCTACAAGATAATCACTTTCAATATAAAGACACAAATAAGTAGAAAGTGAAAGGATGGAAAAAGATATTCTATGCAAATAACAGCCAAAAGAGGGCAGGTATACTGACATCAGACAAAATATACTGCATATCAAAACTGTTACAAGAGATAAAAAGGACCTAGTATATTGAAAAAACATTCAATTAACCAAGAAGATATAACAATTATGAACATATATACACCAAACATCAGCACTCCAAAATATATGACATGCACACTGATATAATTAAAGTGAGAAAAGGGATTTCTACAACAATAGTTTCAGACTCTAACACCTCACTTTCATTAAAAGATAAAACATCCAGATAGATGATCAATAAGGAAATAGGAGAGCTGAAAATGCCATAAACCAATTGTACCTAACAGACATATACAGAACACTCCACAAAACAACAGTGCAATACACATTTTTCTCAATTACACATGGAACATTCTCTAGGATAGACCATATGTTAGGTCATAAAACAAGTCAATACGTTTAAAAAGATTGAAATCATACAAATATCTTTTCCAATCACAATGGGATGAAACTAGAAATCAATAACAAAAGGAAAACTGAAAAATTCACAAATATGTGGAAATTAAACACACTTAAACAACAACACTTAAGTAACCAATGGGTCAAAAAAGAAATCACAAGGGAAATTAGAAAATACTTTGAGACAAATGAAAACAAAAACACAACATACTAAAATGCATGTAATGCAGCATATGTAATAAGAGGGAACTTTATAGCTGTAAATGCTTATATTAAAAAAGAAGAGAGATCTCAAAAAAGTAATCTAACTTTACACCTTAAGGAACTAGAAAAAGAAGAACTAAACCCAAAGTTAGAAAAGAAGAAAATAATAAAAGAAGGGATCTGGGGCTTCAAGATGGCAGAGGAGTGAGACGTGAAGATCACCTTCCTCCCCATAAACACATCAAAAATACATCTACAAGTGGAACAATTCCTACAGAACACCTACTGAATGCTGGCAGAAGACCTCAGACTTCCCAAAAGGCAAGAAACTCCCTGCGTACCTGGGTAGGGCAAAAGAAAAAAGAAAAAACAGAGACAAAAGAATAGGGAAGGGACCTGCACTTCTGGAAGGGAACTGTGAAGGAGGAAAAGTTTCCACACACTAGGAAGCCCCTTCACTGGTGGAGATGGGGCGTTGGGTGGGTGGGGGGGAAGCTTCGGAGCCATGGAGGAGAGCACAGAAACAGGGGTGCGGAGGGCAAAGTGGAGAGATTCCTACGCAGAGGATCGGTGCTGACCAGCACTCACCAGCCTGAGAGACTTGTCTGCTCACCCACCAGGGCGGGTGGGGGCTGGGAGCTGAGGCTCAGGCTTCGGAGGTCAGATCCCAGGGAGAGGACTGGGGTTGGCTGCGTGAACACAGCCTGAAGGGGGCTAGTGCGCCACAGCTAGCCTGGAAGGAGTCTGGGAAAAAGTCTGGACCTGCCTAAGAGGCAAGGGACCACTGTTTCGGGGTGCATGAGGAGAGGGGATTCAGAGCACTGCCTAAACGAGCTCCAGAGATGGACACGAGCCACAGCTATCAGCTCGGACCCCAGAGATGGGCATGAAACGCTAACGCTGCTGCTGCAGCCACCAATAATCCTATGTGCAAGCACACGTCACTATCCACATCCCCCTGGGAGCCTGTGCAGCCTGCCACTGCCAGGGTCCCGTGATACAGGGACAACTTCCCCAGGAGAACACACGGCGCACCTAAGGCTGTTGCAACGTCACGCCAGCCTCTGCTGCCATAGGGTCACCCCATGTTCCAATTATAACTACTGTACCCCTCCCTCCTACTGGCCTGAGTGAGCCAGATCCCCCTAATCAGCTGCTGCTTTAACCCCGTTCTGTCTGGGTGGAAACAGATGTGTGAGTGTGACCTACACCCAGAGGTGGGGCCAAAACCAAAGTTGAACCCCAGGAGCTGTGCGAACAAAGAGAAAGAAAAATTCCTCCATGCAGTCTCAGGAGCAGCGGATTAAATCCTCACAATTAACTTGATGTACCCTGCATCTGTGGAATACCTGAATAGACAACGAATCACCCCAAAATTGAGGCAGTGAACTTTGGGAGCAACTGTAGACTTGGGGTTTGCTGTCTGTGACTGATTTGTTTCTGACTTTTATGTTTATCTTAGTATAGTTTCCAGCACTTTTTATCATTGGTGGATTTGTTTATTGATTTGGTTGCTCTCTTCTTTTTTTTATTATTATTTTTTAATTTTTATATTTTAAAAATGTATTTTTATTTATTATTAAAAAAATTTTTTTTCTTTCTTTTTTTCTCCATTTTCTTCTGAGCCGTGTGGCTGATAGGGTCTTGGTGCTCCAGCCTGGCGTCAGGACTGAGCCTCTGAGATGGGAGAGCCAAGTTCAGGACACTGGACCACCAGAGACTTCCTGGCCCCACGTAATATCAATTGGTGAGAGCTCTCCCAGAGATCTCCATCTCAGTGCTAAGACCCAGCTCCACCCAATGGCCAAAAGTTCCAGTGCTGGATGCCCCAAACAACTAGCAAGACAGGAACACAACCCCAAGCATTAGCAGAGAGGCTGCCTAAAATCATACTAAGTTCATAGACACCCCAAAACACACCACCAGACACAGCCCTGCCCACTAGAAAGACAAGATCCAGCCCCACCCACCAGAACACAGGCACCAGTGCCCTCTACCAGGAAGCCCATACAAGCCACTGAACCAACCTCACCCATTGGGGGCAGACACCAAAAACAATGGGAACTACGAACCTGCAGCCTGAGAAAAGGAAACCCCAAACACAGCAAGTTAAACAAAATGAGAAGACAGAGAAATATGCAGCAGATGAAAGAGCAAGGTAAAAATGCACAAGACCAAATCAATCTTGAGAAAGAAAAATGGAGCTAGAGGAATAAGGCTCCCTGACTTCAGACTATACTACAAAGCTATAGTATTCAAGACAGTATGGTACTGGCACAAAAACAGAAATATAGAACAGTGGAACAGGATAGAAAGCCCAGAGGTAAACCCATGCACATATAGTCACCTTATCTTTGATAAAGGAGGCAAGAATATACAACGGAGAAAAGACAGCCTCTTCAATAACTGGTGCTGGGAATACTGGACAGCTACATGTAAAAGAATGAAATTAGGACACTCCCTAACACTATACACAAAAATAAACTCAAAATGGATTAAAGACCTAAATGTAAGGCCAGACATTGTAAAACTACTAGAGGAAAACATAGGCAGAACACTCTATGACATAAATCACAGCAAGATCCTTTTTGACCCACCTCCTAGAGAAATGGAAATAAAAACAAAAATAAACAAATGGGACCTAATGAAACTTAAAAGCTTTTGCACAGCAAAGGAAACCATAAACAAGATGAAAAGCAACCCTCAGAATGGGAGAAAACATTTGCAAATGAAGCAACTGACAAAGGATTAATCTCTAAAATATATAAACAGCTCATGCAGCTCAATATCAAAAAAAAAAAAAACCAACCCAATCCAAAAATGGGCAGAAAACCTAAATAGACAGTTCTCCAAAGAAGATATACAGATTGACAACAAACACATGAAAGGATGCTCAACATCATTAATCATTAGAGAAATGCAAATCAAAACTACAATGAGGTATCACCTCACACCAGTCAGAATGACCATCAGCAAAACATCTACAAACAATAAATGCTGGAGAGGGTCTAGAGAAAAGGGAACCCTCTTGCACTGTTGGTGGGAATGTAAATTGATACAGCCACTATGGAGAACAGTATGGAGGTTCCTTAGAAAACTAAAAATAGAAGTACCAAATGACCCAGCAATCCCACTACTGGGCATCTACCCTGAGTAAACCATAATTCAAAATGAGTCATGTACCACAATGTTCATTGCAGCTCTATTTGTAATAGCCAGGACATGGAAGCAACCTAAGTGTCCATCGACAGATGAATGGATAAAGAAGATGTGGCACATATATACAACAGAATATTACTCAGCCATAAAAAGAAACGAAATTGAGTTAGTTGTAGTGAGGTGGATGGACCTAGAGTCTGTCATACAGAGTGAAGTAAGTCAGAAAGCGAAAAACAAATACCGTATGCTAACACATATATATGGAATCTAAGGGGAAAAAAAAAAGGTTCTGATGTACCTAGGGCCAGGACAGGAATAAAGACACAGACGTAGAGAATGGACTTGAAGACACCAGGAGGGGGAAGGTTAGGCTGGGACGAAGTGAGAGAGTGGCATGGACATATATACACTACAAAATGTAAAACAGATAGCTAGTGGGAAGCAGCTTCATCACACAGGGAGATCAGCTCAGTGCTTTGTGACCACCTAGAGGGGTGGGATTGGGAGGGTGGGAGGGAGATGCAAGAGGGAGGGGATATGGGGATATATGTATACATATAGATGATTCACGTTGTTATACAGCAGAAACTAACACAACTTTGTAAAGCAATTATATTCCAATAAAGATGTTAAAAAAAAAAAGAAAGAAGGAAACAACAATGATTTGAGTGAAATAGAGAATAGAAAAGCCACAGAGGAAAATCAATGAAACCAAAAGTTATTTCTTTGTAAAGATCAACAAAATTGACTAACCATTAACTAGTATAAGAAAAAAAAGAGAGAAAACTCATATTACTAAAATCGGAAATGAAACTAAGAACTTTATGACTCATTTTAAAGAAATCAAAAGGACTTTAATAGAATGGTATATATACTTCTTTGACAACGAATTGGATAATCTGTATGAAATGGAAAATTCCTATAAATACACAACCTACCAAGACTGAATCATAAAGAAATATATACTCTGAATGGACCTATAGTTAGTAAGAAATTTAATCAATAATAAAAAAAACCTCCCATAAAGATGGATTCTTTGATGAATTCTACCAAATATTTAAAGAAGATATAACATCAATCCTTCTCAAACTCTTCCAAAATATTGAGGAGGGAGCACTTCTGAACTTACCCTCATATCAAAGCCAAAGACACTACAAGAAAACTACAAACCAACATCCTTTATAAATATTGATGCAAAAATTCTCAACAAAATACTAGTAAACCAAATTCAATAGCATATTTAAAGGATTATACATTATAAGCAAGTGGAATTATTCCTATAAGAATGCATATATATATGCTGAAAATAGCCACATGAAGTGTTTCTTGCTCTAGCTGTTAATACTGTAAGTCCCTATTAACAGAAGTTGTCTCACTACTTAGTAGATGGACCATTACAAGAAATCAAACCACATCAACTCTAAACAGAGGAATACCCAGTGCTGCTCTACAGAACAGAAATTAATTCTCTAGAATCATTATTAATGTGTAACTATAGAACATGGGTCTACGGTGACTTCTCAAATGTGAAATCAGTATGTCAAATCTTAGTAATGACCATTTTAACATTTATATTAAGAATTCAGCCCTGGCTATATAATCAAAGGACTGGTTCCTTTACTTTTAGGTTAATAGTTTTAAATTCTAATACTGTACTTCTTCATTTTGTCTTTCATAAATGAATATGTCTCATCAGAAATAGCCCTTTTCCCAATAAGCACCCTGAATTTTATAACATCTACAAAGCAACCTTTCATTGTTTCTCTTCCCTCATTAATAAACATGTGGTCCAAGCATTCACCAGATAGTAAAATAGAGTTATCTTCTCCCATATTAATATGCACAGTCAACTTAAACAATAGAGAATGTTATTGACTCTACCCTTAGCCTCATAAAAATCAGGAATGAAACAATAACCACTGGTCTTTTCTGGGTTTGTATTATCTTAGTAAATGTATTATCCAAATGATGTCTGTTAATTCTTAGTACTATTCTTTAGAGACTATCCTTTCCCACCGATGTTCCTGGTTCCCTTATCAAATATTAGTTGACCTTATAATTGCTAACTTCAGGTTTTTTTGGCTAACCTTTAAAACATACTCTTTCAGCCCACAGTACATAGGTATCAGATTAACGATTAATCAAATATCATAATGCATATGTTCTATTTTACTTTAGAAGATCTTTATGATCAGATACTTTATTATTTATTGAGAGATAAAATATCCCCAAGGGTTTATTACCTTTCCAGTGTGTCTTGAAATGATATATACCTTCCATATAACTTTGCTGGCATTTGGTATTATTAACTGCTCTGCCATCAACTGGATCTCTTATTTCCCCAAAGATCACATCATCTATTTAAAGCAATGGATAGAATATCTATTGGGCGTGTTTCATTTGGAAACTAACATTGTATCCTACAAATATTACTATTACGGGGGAAGGTTAGGAAAGAAGAGTTACATTGCCTGTCATAATTTATTTGTACTCACTTGGGCTTTATTCTATCACAAATATGTATTTATTGACCTCCTACCACAAAACAATCTTAGGGGTGACAAGGATTAACAAAACATGGAGAAGACATGATCTTGTCTCTCCTGGTTCTTCCAATGCTATGATGCAGATTTTGTGAACACCACACATGTAGGGCTAATGAAAAATACATACATAAAAGGTGAGCCACGTTAATGAAACTTGGTCACATTTTTCGATTCCACAATAAAAATACTAAGTGAATTTGACTGGCCAATTGACTCCATCTAAATTGTTGCTCTAGTAAGTCTGCCTGCACAGAATCATAGATAAAAGTGCACATACAGCACTAATAGGGAAAGTAGAGTGACTAGAAATGAAAAGACACAGGTTCCTTGGCTATAATCACTTATTTTCTATAATGTTTCCTTGTCAGTTAAATGAAGATAATATTCCGTACCTTGTATACTACTCAAGTTTGTTAGATTCATGGGAAAAAATAGATGTGAAACAATTGTGTGTACTTCTGTTTTAAAGTACTTTATAAAAGTGCTGGGTTTCACTTTTAGTTTGTTTTGCTTTATGCAGCAAATAGATGTATATATACCAATAATTTTAAATGCAATTCTTCCCTGAATGTTGGCATCATGGAGGAGGTGATATTTCAGTCATGCTCTCTTAAGTCATTTGTTAACAAAAAGGCAGAATATTCATACATTTATTTGATAAATATTTGTTGAGCACCTACTAAGTACCAGGTATTGCTCTAGATGCAGAGGATACAGAAATGAATAAAAAAGACAAATCCATGTCCTGTGTGGTCCTCACATTCTAGTAGAGAGACAGACAGTAAACAAAATAAACAAGTAAATTATATAATATGTTGTAAGTGTTATGGATAAAAAATTAATCAGGTAAGTGCTGAGGTGGGTGTGTTCAATTTTGAATAGGATCGTCAGGAAAGATCTCATTGAAAGCATTTGATATTGGAGCAAATACCTTAAGAAGATGAAGAAGCAAGCCATGCAAATAATTGGGGAAATAAAGTTCTAGGTAGAGGAGGCAGAATGTGCAAAGGCCTTTGAGTAGAAGGATTTTCCAGGATCAGCACCAAGATCAGGGCAACTGGAGCAAGAGAGCAAGTGAAAAAATAGCTAACAGTGAGGTTGGAAAGATAACAGAAAGCCATATTGTACAGCTTTGGCATTTACTCTGAGCAACTTGGGCTGCCACTGGAGTGTTTATGTTTTAAAAGGATCAATCTGGCCATTATGTTGTGTGAATAGAGTGGAAATTAAGGGCGAGGGTGAAAGAAAGGAGAACAGTTAGGGTGGTATTATAATCATCCAGGGCTGAGATGACGGTGATTTAGATGAGAGTGGCAGCAGTGGAGGTGGTGAGAATGATCACAAGATATTTTTCGAGAGTAGGGCCAATAGGAGGATTTACTGATAGACTAGCTTATAGGATGTGAGTGAAAGTGGAGTTAAGAGTGTTTCCAGGATTTCTTTTCCTAAGTACCTAAAATGTATAGACTCAATAACAGACAGGAAGGTAGTAGCAGAAAGAAAATTATTATTTTTAGATGAGGAAATATTAGGAATTTGGTTTTAGACATCTTAATTTTAGATACATATTAGATAAACAATCCGAGATAGAAACTTGGCAGTTGTATATAGGAGGCTGGAGTTCAGGAAAGTGTTCCTAGCTGGACATATGGATTAGGGATTCATCAGTATGTAGATATTGTCTAAAGCCATTGGGGCAGGATGAGTCTATCAACAGAGTGACTGTACACAGGGAAGACAAGATGTCCCAGACCTGAACCCTGAGATACTCTAAAGTTAAGAGGTTATGAGGATGACAGTAATGAGAAAATGAGACTGAAAAGGATCAGATCATGAAATAAGAGAAAATTCAAGAGCTTTTGAGATCTATAAGCAAAATGAAAGTGTTTAGGGGGGATAGGTGTTCAACCATGTCAGATGGAATATACATCCTGTACTATAACTATATGTTATTTATATTCTAAGAAGCATGGCATAAATTACCAGAGATGATAAACTCATGATCCTACTACTGCTACTACTACTAATCATAATAATAACAACAACCTGTTTTTATTGTGTACTTTCTATGTAACAGATGCCATAATTAGTGTTTTTCATACATAATCTACATGCATGTATCCTTACAACAACATCAAAATGGAGTAGATACTATTGTTACTTCAGTTTTACAGATAGCTAAAATTATCTCTATAGAAAACAGTATTCCCATATTTTAATCTTTATTATAAAACAATTCCAATGAGCTTTTAGATCTAATGAATTTATTTTTAGTAACAGACATGTCATGACATCTCCCTTAACATGCTGAAATTAAGTTCATAGTTAATATAACATGTGTACACATAATTAAAAATTCAATTTAATGCCTCATATATAACTTAAAGGATAACTTAAAAAGTATATTATAATAAAATGATAAGTGTCTCAATATGCAGATACTTGAACTCAACTACTAAAAGATGACACAATGAAGTAGTTAAAGTTGTACCTATAATATAGCATCACTACAAATCTGACAGCTAAAAATGCAAACCAATTCAGGAATTTTGAATTGCCAGTTCAAATACTGTGTAATTTTCTGAATGATGGGCAGGTCTTGATAAGTTTTAAACAAACCAGTGTGCAATGTACATTATTCCCTCAATTTACACACTAGCTGCACTATTTTAAAAATGTGTTTATTAAAATCAATCAAAATGACTGTATGTATCATGAAGTTAGTTTCTAGAGTCACATAGACTCTAGAAACAGATAATATCACTTACCTGAATGTCTAACAGGACATTCAAAAGTTGTTCAAGAAACAGGACCATTTTCTGTGGTTCCTGATCATTGCATCTTGCTCATGAAATGCCAGTTGAGCCCACTCCCCACAATTTTCATGACTCAAAATTGTCCCCACAAATTTCCAAAATGATATCTAGGGGTCAGTATCAGTTCTTTTGAGGACCACTGGTCTGAAATGTGCTCTCCTACTTTGTGCTCTCTCCCCCCTGCAAATGAATCATAGAGGGCATAATAGCTAAGAAGACATTAACTTTCATCCAATCAAAATGTCTTACAATAATAAATTCCACTAGCATGGGAATAATATAAATTCAAAATAAAATTTTGAAACAAATGTTTCATAGCTTATAGGTCGGAATGTGAAGAGCACACCTTTCTCCCTAACTAAAAGCACCAAAACTAGTCTCACCAGGGCATTCCAGCAAAATTCTTCTTTGCCATCACACAGACCCACCCTAGGCTAAAAGCTAAATAAACCATTAATGTAGAGCACAGTTACTTGCAGTTTTTCTAGAGATTCATAAATTATTTATTTTCTAAGCACAAACAGTAAGAGAAGCACCTTAGGTTACTGGTATTAAAAATATTTTGATTGGTTCATATACTAGAATTAAGCAAATTAATCTTATTTTTTAAAGTTCTGAATTGGAGAAGGGGGAAAATGTTCTAATCTTGTAGGCTGAATATCAGAGATAAAGTTCTAATGTCATAAAGATTCATTGAATTGAAAGTCCATGCTAAATTAAAATATTTTAAGTTTGCTTTTACTCCTGTTTTTATTTTTTAAAATGAGTCATTAATGATATGGACAGTTTTGTAGAGTGCCCATCTAAAAAGCTGATTATGCCAAGATCCAAGATTATCTGGAGAAAGAGGTATTCCAAATGAAGACTTTCTATTTTAGGCAGTCATTATCTCTTTTTATTGACACTATCATGGATCAACAGACTCAAATGTTCTACCTTATATAACTGTCAGGCTTTAGATGGTTTGCAATTTGAGATATATTTCTAAGAGTATATTTTCAGTGTACTAAATACATCATCAATAGCAAAGTACAGATGACATTTGATCTAGCCAACCTAACTGTTATTTTTGTGGCTCAAGCTATAAACTGCATGGCCCCCATCCTTGCCCCTGCCCTTATATCCTGCCCTTGGTTCCGTGAAGTTTTAAAGACGTGCTAGGTCATCATCTGTCCTCCAGGATGACTCCAGATGACTGGAAGAATGAAAAACTCATTAATAGAACCATGGGAGTGATAAAGGGGGGCATTTTTGGGTAAAAGGAAAGACATTTTCTTTTAGATCCTATGGAATTGGAATATTCAAGCAATGATATCCAGTATACAGGTGGAGATGCAAAACATATATATTTGTGAAGAAGATCAGAGCTAGAAGCCAAAAGCACAGATGTGATAGTTGAGACCACAGGCAAATAAGGGTGCTGAAAGAGAGCGGAATATAGTGATAAGAATAGTTGGTGCAGTTTTGGCTCATCATATTTTCAAGAAGATATAAATTGTCTGAAGAATTATTTGGTAATAGTAGAAGCTAGTATTTAAGTAACAGTTAAAGAATTCAGATGTTTCCTGGATACTTTGAATTGAATATTCAATGTAGATTAGCTAGTTGATTATCACACTTTAAATATGTACCAACAGAATAGAAAGAAATAGGTGAAGGGAATTAAGGGGTACAAACTTCTAGCTTTAAAATATATAGACTACAAGGATGTAATGTACAGCATAGAGAATACAGTCAATAATATTGTAACAACTTTGTATGGTGACAGATGATAACTGATCTTATTGTCGTGATCATTTCATACCATAAAAGATACTGAATCACTATATTGTACACCTCAAACTAATATGATATTGTTTGTTAATCATAATTCAAAAATAAAAAAGTTTGATCTTAGACCTCTATCTCTGTATGCTACCTGAATTAAACAAATAAAAAAATTATTCAGAATTTTATGCAAGGCAAAAAAATGGGGGGAGGATGAACTATTTATATAAACTAAAACATGGATGCATCTCAAAATAACTATGCTGAGAAACAGAATCCAGACAACAAATAGTGTGTATTGTATGGTTTAATTTACTTAAGTTTCTAGAAAATGTAAACTAATTGGTGGTAACAGAAAGCAGACCAGTGGTTGCCTGGGGATGGTGGGGAGAGGAGTGGAAAGAGTGAGGGAATACGAAGGGCATGAAGAAACTTTTGGGGTGAGAGGTATGTTCACTGACTTGTTGTGATAGTTTCACAGTATATCCATAAGTCAAACTTAGCAAAATTTATACCTTAAATATATGCAGTTTATTGTATGTTAATTATATCTCAATCAGGCTGTTAAATAAATATTAGAAAGTTATAATGCTTAAAAAAAAGAAATGTGTGCTGGAGACCTAGCAAGGGTAGAACAGGTGGATAAACCATTTCCATGTAGAGTTGCTATATTTTAAAAAAAAGTAAAATAAAGCTGCAGACAATGGTCTAGTTCTCCTTGGACAGCTTATAACCTTTAAGTCACCTTTAAGTTTTAAGGCAACGCTAGTGCTGCTTTGCTATGCACAGATTTAAAGGCAGGTAAGGTCGCAAAGTTCCATTTTTGTTTTCAAATATGCAACAGGAATTTGGCTTGTGCCTTCTGCAATGCTTTAATAAAGATTTAACACTAATTTGCTGCTTTCTGTCTACAATAAGGGAGACAAGACCACTTTCTTGGCTACCTTGTTTGTTTTCTTACATCAGGAATTCCCAGAAATTAACATGAGTTGGTAAACTATTCTTGAGCTTACTAAAATATGTTCCTACCGCAAAGAGATAAATTCCAAGCTAGCAATAATCCTTATTGAAAAGTTAACTTCAAGCATGAAATACACTTCTTTAAAAAATATCTTAAAACTGTCTTTGGGAAATGTACTGGAAATGCATGTGAAAGCTTTCTAAGATCTGTTTGGTTTTTTTTTCCCCAAGATGAACCAAAATCTACTCAGTTTGAATGAAAAAGTTGACTTTCCCCTTGAAATGAGCTTTGCCATATGGATGTTCTAAGCTGCATCTTATAACATATTAAGGATAGGGTTTTCCTTCAGAGAAAAGATTTCTCTCAATACCCAACCAGAAAACATCAGAACAGGCTTTTTGTGATTATAGCTATAAACAAAATGAATCCCAGAATGTTTAACAATGTATAAATGAATAATAGACTGAGTTTATAAAGTATTTAATAGTACCTTCCAGACTACCTTAAAGAAAAATAAACCCAACTGAAAATAACATTTATTAAATGTGGACCTGCCTACAACCTGCAATCGAATTACTGAGATTTATGAGGCTAAACTTTATGGGGAGGGTACATTTGGAAATATATTTGTGCTAAAGAATCCAGGGCTGTGACAGCAAGATCCTTTTTGACCCACCTCCTAAAGAAATGGAAATAAAAACAAAAATAAACAAATGGGACCTAATGAAACTTCAAAGCTTTTGCACAGCAAAGGAAACCATAAACAAGACAACCCTCAGAATGGGAGAAGATATTTGCAAATGAAGCAACTGACAAAGGATTAATCTCCAAAATATACAAGCAGCTCATGCAGCTGAACATGAAAAAAAATAAACAACCCAATCCAATAATGGGCAGAAGATCTAAATAGACATTTCTCCAAAGAAGATATACAGATTGCCAACAAACACATGAAAGGATGCTCAACATCAGTAATCATTAGAGAAATGCAAATCAAAACCACAGTGAGGTATCACTTCACACTGGTCAGAATTGCCATCATGAAAAAATCCACAAAGAATAAATGCTGGAGAGGGTGTGGAAAATAGGGAACCCTCTTGCACTGTTGGTGGGAATGTAAATTGATACAGCCACTATGGAGAACAGTATGGAGGTTCTTAAAAAACTAAAAATAGAATTACCATATGACCCAGCAATCACACTACTGGGCATATACCCTGAGAAAACCATAATTCAAAAAGAGTCATGTACCAAAATGTTCATTGCAGCTCTATTTACAATAGCCAGGACATGGAAGCAACCTAAGTGTCCATCAACAGATGAATGGATAAAGAAGATATGGCACATATATACAATGGAATATTACTCAGCCATAAAAAAGAAATGAAATTGAGTTATTTGTGGTGAGGTGGATGGACCTAGAGTCTGTCATACAGAGTGAAGTAAGTCAGAAAGAGAAAAACAAATACCGTATGCTAACACATATATATGGAATCTAAGGGAAAAAAAAAAAGGTCATGAAGAACCTAGTGGTAGGATGGGAATAAAGATACAGACCTACTAGAGAATGGACTTGAGGATATGGGGAGGGGGAAGGGTAAGCTGGGACAAAGTGAGAGAGTGGCATGGACATATATACACTACCAAACGTAAAACAGATAGCTAGTGGGAAGCAGCCGCATAGCACAGGGATATCAGCTCGTTGCTTTGTGACCACCTAGAGGGGTGGGATAGGGAGGGTGGGAGGGAGGGAGATGCAAGAGGGAAGAGATATGGGAACATATGTATGTGTATAACTGATTCACTTTGTTATAAAGCAGAAACTAACACACCATTGTAAAGCAATTATACTCCAATAAAGATGTTAAAAAAAAAAAAAAGAGTCCAGGGCTATTCCTATTGAATTCATATGTTTTAGTTAAACCAGTGATGTTGGATCCAGTTGAAAAGGCTTGTGAGATTACTCCAACCACTAAGGCCAAACTCAATGTAAATTTAATAACTGCCAATGACATAAAGTCTGAGAATGCAGGTATTGACAGTCCCATTTGATTGAAAGTGAATTTTTAGAGAGTCCCAAATGTGCTGTAAAAATTAATCTGTGCTAAGATGATACTGATAGCATTTATGTTCTGGTCCACATACCCAGTGAGGCATAGTCCAAGAAATTCATTTGACAGTTCCAATTGTTGTCTTTCTCAATACGGGTTGACTCAATAGCTGGCTATGAATATGTTAAAATTTTCCTCAATGTAAGGATTATATAACTTACATGTATATAAAGTCCAAGTCACTGTGTACAAGATATTTGGGTAATAAAACAATAATTTTACTGTATTATATTTGCCTTAGCATATAATAGAAACTTTAAGGATGAAAACGTATATTGGTGCTAATATCTATTAAAATTTTGGAAAGAAAAAAGAACGTTTACTTCTGAAAATACTAGGGTGTGCATGATTTGAAAACGGAAAACAGAAGAAAATAGTTTTAACCTGCATATAAGGTGCAATGCCAAACAGTGGGAAAGTTGGTATGGTAGAGTTTTTAACGTAAGGTGCATGGACCTCTAGGGAGACCATGGGTGATAAAAGTATTTTTCTCAAAAACTTTCCAGTGTAGTATATATACATTCATACATATTTATATTTATATATTTTAGGTACTTTTAACCAAAACAATGGGATTATACTATATACATTGTTATATAAACTTAATTTTTCACATGTATTTTAGGCATCTTTCTATATAAATGTATAAAAATAGACGTAATAGTTTTTAATGGTCCCATGGCATTAAATGGATGCACCACAATTTAACTAACTCTCTAATGATGAGCATATAGATTGTTTCTGTTTTTTTCACAATTATAGCCACCATTAGAACATAGAATTTCTACATCTAAACCTATATTTATAATTCCAAAAGGAAAATTTCCTACGTGTTGACTGTCTGTATTAAAAGATATATCCATTTTACAAACTTTTGATAATTATTGCTGAATTAACCTCCAGAAATACTGTGCCAATATAAAACCTCACAGCTACTCTATCAGGTATCTTATTTCTCCACATCCTCCTCTCCCTTAGGTATTATCATTCTTTTACATTTTTCCTAATCTGATACGTAAAATAAATGTTTTAATTTGGAGTCCATTGATTCCTAATGGGTTAGAACTCACTAGTGAATATGAACTCTGGAAATTCAGGCTATTCCCAATCCAGCCTTTTCTCCCTGTTACTTTGCAAGCGAACTTAACATTTTGTTGTTGCTTTTCCAGAAGAAGGAAGATTGGTGGCTTTAGGACTTTTTGATTCTTTACTTTAGATTCGCCCCCATTTGAATGTGTTTATCTTGCTTATAGAAGATTCATAGTCTCTATCTTTAAGTACCAGTCCTACCACATGTTCAGTAATGCCAGCTTCTATCCTCAACATTTTGATTTCTGGCAGAATCTGAATATAGTATTGGTCTCTGTGTATGTAGAGTTGATATGAAGCCTGGTATATAGTTACAATTTGCCCCCAAAGAATTAATTTTATTGGAAAAGAATATTTACTATTAGAGTCTGGAAGGGGCAGAGGATAATTGTAATTCTCCTGCATAAATGAAATTCCTAGGATAATAGACTTCAGGGGCTGAACTACTCACAGAAAAGACCAGTGTGGTACTCCTGGGAAATCGCATGTCACTGAGTTTATGGAATGAGGTGGAATTTAATGGAAAGAGCTTGAAGTAGGAAGAAACTTTATGTGGAATCACAGTAACGGTAATGGTAACAAAACTTGTTTCACAATATACGGTAGACCTCACTTATCCACAGTTTCACGTTCAATGTTTTCAGTTACCTATGGTCAACCTCAGTCTGAAAGTATTAACTAGAAAATTCCAGAAATAAACAATTTATAAGTTTTAAATTATGAGCCATTCTGAATGGCATGATAAAAGCGCTCACTGTCCTACTCCCCCACATGGGATCCCCAACCATCAACATTATCCGCTCCCAACATCCAACCATCGACATCATCAAGACTTGATGATCCAAGATCACCTGAAGCAGATGATCCTTCTTTTGACGTGTCAGTCATAGCATAACGCTACGTCACAATGCCTACGTCATTCACCTCACTTCATCTCATCACATATGCATTTTATCATCTCATATCATCACAACAAGAAGGGTGAGTACAGTACAATGAGAAATTTTGCGAGCGAGAGACCACATTCACATAACTTTTATTATAGTATATTGTTATAAGTGTTCTATTTTATTATTAGTTATTAATCTCTTACTGTGCTTAATTTATAAATTAAACTTTATAATAGATATTTACGTATCGGAAAAAACATAGCATATATAGGGTTTGGTATTATCCTCGGTTTCAGGCATCCACTGAGGGTCTTGGAATGTATCACACATGGATAAGGGGGGACTACCGTATGCATTGTATTGTGGTCCAGATTGTTAATATAGCCCCTTGCTTTAGGTGGTGGAGGTACTTGGCACCTATTGGACTGTTCTCAGCCTGTGCGCCTCTGATGTTAAATTGGGTTATGAAAAAAAAGTATTTTCAACATGGTCAAGAAAATATGAGCCCTGTGATTCAGTTACTGCTAAGTTTCCATAGGTATGGTTTCAAAACCTCATTTACTCTCTGTTGTAGAAGGGGATGGGATACAAATAATATGAAAACTCTGCTCTGGATGAGTTTGCAATTCACTTGGAGAGACAGGCCTAGCATAGAGGACACAACTGGAGGGTAATTCTGTGAAAGCTGGCTAAGTTTCTGTCACGATTGATTCTGGCAGGTAGAATCCTACTAAAACCCCTGTTGCTGGGACTTGTTTTTGGCCTTCTCCTGTCACTTGCAGCAGTCAAACATGGCAGTAGATTCTAGACAAGGCCAAATAAGCCTCAGAAATCTTCAATGGTTGCACTAATTAGAATGAGAAAAGTATTATTTTCTAGAAGACATCAAATATGAAATCTGATTGCCAGCCACCTTTGCAAAAACCCCATAATTTCGGAAAAGAAGCCACCTTCAGTGATCTACTAGAACATGCATCTTTCCTAAAGGTTATCTCATAATCATTTCATCAATTTGCCATCTAGGCCCTGCCTGCTATCAAAAGAGAATGATTCCCCGAAATGTATAAGCACAGTGCCTTTGAAGCCACCCTTGTGAAGTAAAAATTGGCTGCCTTTAGAATAAGACAGACTTGTTTTTATGCCTCATTTCTGCTTCTTACTACTTAGGCAAGTTTGAATAGTGGTTAAGAGGATAAAACTAGAGACAAGCAGCCTGATTTCAAATTTCAGCTTTGCCACTATTTGCATAACCTTGAGCAAGTTACTAAACCTCTTTTTAACTCAGTCACTTTATCTGTAAAGTGTGAATAACAATAATTCCTACTGTATAAGGTAGTTATTAGAAGTAAATAAGCTTCCATATGTAAAACACTTAGAAGAATGTCTAGTAACATGTAAACACTGTGTATATTTTGGCAATGTTGATAATAATGATGATGACTATGATGATGATGATGGGACCAGGGATAATTTACAACTTAGAGCTACTGTTTCCTCATCTGAAAAGCTACAGACAGTGCTCCTGATTTCCCAGAATTACTGCAGGGGTTAACAGATAAGGCTATAAAGGATTTGTTATATAGTATCAACTAAATAAATGTGTTCCCACCACCCTACTCCAGCCATTCTTTCCTTTGTCTATGGAAAAATGGGAATGGCAGATTCAGAAATTGAGAGCCTGGCTTGTTTTTCTTTTAACATCATTAAGCCTACAAGCATAAGCATGGTCTTTCAGTACCTGTACAAGGTTAACTTGATATTTGACATATCCAGCAAAGTTTTTATGCTACCTCAGTTTGATAATGTAACATTCATTAGAGATATTCCAAAACCATTATAACTGTTACTCCTTGATGGAGTAATTTTGGGTGCATCACAAACACTGAGTCATTCCTCTTATCATGGAAGGGGTGTTCCTTAGAAAAGCCATCTGACTGGCTATCAAATAGGCCCATCCAATCAGACTGACAGACGAAAACTTCCCCTGATTCATTCTTCTGAAAGTTAACACCACTGCAAAATCTTCTAGCATTCAATAAACATTCACTGAATTCCTTCTACACATCTATCACTTTGTGATAGACATGAAAACATGTTGTCCAAATCCCCCTTCAAGGAAGGATTTGTTTGTTGACCTAGCTGCTAGAAGTGTACTCAACCCCTTCATGGACTGTCCAATGTCATACCCTTTTAGGGGAAGCCCATATAATGACCTTTTTGAGGTGAGGGTTATAATATCCTGGCAATTCAGGCTAAATGAGGGCCATTATAGTTCTAGAGTTCCCTGTCGGGGTGGCTGAGGCTCTTAGATCTGCAATGTATCTCAATCTTTTCCTCTAATCAGTTCTACTTCTTTTTCCTCCCTTCCACAGGTTTTGATCCCAAGGGCACTTCCTAACAAACATCCAGCCCACTAAACTCCAACTAAGCATTTTGCTTCTCAGAGAATTCAACCTGAAACATACTTTAGCTTGCCAGGTACTGTCTGGAGGGTCTATGTATTTTTGTGTTCCTGCCCTCCAGGAACTTAGACTCCCACTATGGTTATAAGACAAGTCCACACAAAATAGCACCTCTCAACTTAACACTTAATTTGTCTCAGCACACACACAAAAAGAGATTGATCACTCTAAATCAATTAAGTAAGAGACAGCTCCAAGAATGTACTAGGGCTTGAGCAGGATCTTAATGATAAATTAAATTTAGATTAGTAAAAGGAAATTGGGAGAACATCATATGTGAGAGAAACAGCATGAACAAATGCGTGACCATGGGAAGGATCATGGTATATTCAGTGAACTATAAGGAAATCTGTCTGACTGGTTCAGACTTCTATTTGGGAAGCTGTGAGAGATATTTTTAGGTAAGTAAGAGGAGTTCAGATTTTGGAGGGTTTTGAAAGCTGACCAATGTTTCTTAGACTGGATAAAGTATTACATGCCTATTACCTTTCACAATTTATCATTTGCAAGACACGTCTTTTTTTTCCTTCTCTTGTTTAAACTGGTTTTCTCTGAACCAGCCATTCTTTACTTCCTCCTTCCGGTTACTTCAGGGAGAGGTTCAAGAATATCCTCTCTGACTTTCAAAGAAAGGAAAGCTAAGCAATTCAAACTAGGTTCAAAATCATTGCCTGGACAACGTGAGATACTGAAAAAGTTACCAAATCATGTTGGTCATCTTATCCAACCATCTAAGATGCACACATTGACAGTGAAATAGAGGACTGATATTTAGGGCTCAGAGTTTGAGAATCTTTGCTTTGTGTATCATCCAATCTGAGTCTAAAAATCTTTGGTTAGAAGCATTCTTTAGATCCCTGGTTCTCAACCAGGGGTGACGTCCCTCCAACCTCCCAGGGGACATTTGGCATATTCTGGAGGCATGTTTGGTTGTTAACCACTGGAGGGAATCCTATTGACATCTAGTGGGTAGAGGCCACGGGTCCTGCTAAACATCCTATAATGCACAGGACAGCCCCCACAACAAAGAACTATCTGGCCAAAAATGTCAGTAGTGCTAAGGTTGAGAAACCTGGCTTTAGTCTACTTCCATCCTTGACATATATGAATGTTCACATCCTGAAGCATGAAATTGTACCTTTATCCTTTTCCAAGTAATAGTAACACTTCAGAACTTCCATGACCCTATATGAAACAATCTTTATTAAAAGTTCCAGACTGTTCTATCCAATATAGCAGACACTGGCCATATGTGGCTATTAAACACTTGAAATATAGTTGATCCAAATTTTAAGTGCAAAATGTTCACCAGATTTCAAAAATTTACTATTAAAAAAGAATGTAAAATATATCACTAATAATTTTAAGTGCTTCTTGTTAAAATTATTACATGTTAAAATATTTGAATATATTGGGTTAAATAAAGTATATTATTAAATTCATTTTATTCATTTATATTCAGTTTTTAAGTATGCCTATTCAAAAATCTAAAATTACATATATGGCTTGCATTATATTTCTATTGGAAAATGCTGATCTGCATGACTCCTCATCTTTATCGGTCCCCATTTAGGCTCCTAAGAGATCCAGATCCTCGTGCCAATCATTTAGCAGACCTAGAATATACTGGGAATCCTGTTCTATTTAATCCCCTAGAGCTGCTGTTTCAAAAACTCAGCCTACTGATTACCTGAAGAATATGACACATTGTTATACAATTATTCTCCTGTATCAGAATTGTCCATATCCTATCATAGTGTCTCAGTGATGAACTACTGTTTCCAGAGTACTCTTCCTACAAATACTATGAAAAATTGCCTATAGGAGTTTCTCAAAGAAGAAAGCTGTGGTTCTACCTTGGTAGGATAAGCATAAAACTCTGGATATTGTTGATAGTGACAGAAGGCCATGATTAAAGAGACATAAGGAAATATGAAGATTAATGAGGAAAATAGCAAAAACCTGGTCTTTCTAAAGAAGGGGTTTCAAGGTGATGACCTTTTCACTTTTCCCTGAGAAAAGAGATGCTTGGCTTCATGAAATGGAAGCTTCACTGGACTGAGAGTTAGATGCCTGAATTCTAGTGGTGTGTCTGTCATGTACTAACTGTGTGACCTTGGGTGAACCACTTAACTTCCCTAACCATCAATTAACATATCTGTAAAATGAGAGGGAAAAACCTCAAAGATTGTTGTTCCAATCATATGAGAAATTGCACATAAAATACTTTTGAAACATAAAGTTATACACATATAAACATATAAGGGTTATTATTAGATCCCTTCTAAATGCACTGAATGTGCAGAGTGTATTTGAAAATATGTACACCAAAGTTAATAAAATATAAGAATATTGTAGTTCCAAAAATTTACAACTGACATCACTTCAACATCATATCTACATAAAATGAACTGACTTAAAAGCTGTTATCTATTTTCAATGAAACAGTGGCTATACACTGGTTGTTTTCCAGATAACTAGTTATTTGCTTTCAATAGTGTTTTGAAATGATGGAAAAACACCATTTATGCCTAAGTATTTGGCTCCCAACTAGGATCACCTCTCACCATGTTGACAGTATTACAATAGTAGCCTTGTATTTGGAACCACTATGCTCCATGGCTGTGGTTAAAAGAGACATGCTTTTACACTCAATAAATTTCAAGGCAAAAAGGAGTCTCTGTTCAACTGTTGAGCATATTTACTTGTTAAAGTACAATAATTAAATAGGAAACAAACTACAGCACAATTTAAAGACATATAAGGATTTGTGTATTTCATTAAACCTTTGAGAAGAGTTAAAGAGACATCACCATCCATTTACTCTTTTCTCAGGGTCAAAAAAATAGCTCATTTTCATATTTAAACTTAAACTTCTCTGACTATATACGAAGCACTGATGATAACAACTTGATATGAAGTCAGCAGAGGGGTCTTTTACTTTTTTTTTTTTTTTTTGGTGGGGTGGCTTAACTCTTTCACAAACCAGAAGGCTTATTTTATCTGCTTGGTTATCTACTCACCTAAATTGAGAGGACATAACCTTATTTCTGAGCCTTCTGCTGTTACCTTTTTGACTCATTCAAGATTGCCTACAATTTTCCTTAAGGGTAAAAGTGGACTTTACCAAGTAGGAGATATAAGTGAACAAAAAAATGTCTATTCAATGAATGAATGAATTTATGACTACTCTGTTATTTCTTTCCTGTTGCTTTGCTTAAGAAATTTTTCATTAATTTGGAACTCCTTTTCTTTGGGGCTCTACTTTTCCCATATCTGTGTCTTGGTAGCATAAAGAAGAGACTGGTGATTATGGTCCCTGGTATACCTGCATATGAGAAACATGAATATTTTAGAACTGCTCTAAGAGCAGTAATTTTCCCTGTTTATCAGTATTCTCCTGATAGGTGTTTAATGATTACATTGTATCAAATTATTCTTAACATCTATCACTCAGAGAGCAAAGGTATTTGATTACCTGGGACCCACTGCTTATTGTTAAAGAACTTGCAGCTACAAATTCATGCTGTACCAGGACATCATTTAAAACCACATTTAAAAAAATACATTATTTTCAAGCAGAGTTATTTCTCAACAGTTGGTATCTTAGTCTGCTTGGGCTGCCATAACAAAATATTATAGACTGGGCAGTTTAAACAACAGAAATTTATTTTCTCACAGTTCTAGAGGCTCAGGTCCAAAATCAGAGTACCGGCATGGTTGTTTTCCACCTGCCTTGTAGACTGCTGTTTTCTCACTGTCCTCACACGGCAGGGAGAAAGATAGCTCTGGTGTCTCTTTCTCTTCTTATAAGGGCACTAATCTCATCATGAGGGTCCTACTCTCATGACCTCATCTAAACCTAATTACCTCCCAAAGGCTCCCTCTCCAAATAACACCATCACGGCAGGGGTGGGGGGAACGGTTAGGGTTTCAGTATATGGATTGGGGGCAGGGGCACAATTCAGTCCACAGCAGTTAGTAAAAACTAAAGTGTCTCCTGATACTTTGAAACTGTAGCAGAACATATACTACAAACCTGGTGCTGTTTAAAAGAAAGTTACTTCAATGACTCACTATTGTTTACAGTATAGAGTTCCAATTTCTTATCCTCAATACACATATCCCCAATCTGTTCTCCTATTAGTCTCCTTCGTAAACTCTGCCATCAAGGTAGCAGATTCTCCTCACTGACCCCTAAATACAGTCCATACCATTTTTGTAGCCCTAGTTCCATGCATTTGTTCATTCAATTTCCTTAAAGTGGTCTCCCTAATCATTTCTCCCTATAATAATCATTATCAAGAATTTTGATACCAAATAATTGCATTGAGCAAATGGCAGGCACAGAGTTGGTTTTAGTTAAGTACTTAACATGGATTATCCCTAATCCTTGCAACAACCCAATGAGGCAGATACTATTAGGATCCCTATTTCACAGATGAGAAACCTGAGACTATAAATGTTAAGTTGTTCGACGTCCCACCACTATATACTACATAATGGCAGAGCTTGAATTCAAACCCAGTTTTATCCTGCTACAAGAACTAAGTTTTAACGCTTGTATTATGCTTCCTGGAGTCAGAATTCTCAAAACAATTTTGTTTTCATAATGTGATTAATTACAGATAGTGAATGGTTCCAGACAACCATTTCCACTGATGATGATTCAGTGACTTTATTATTCTTTAAGAACTGGAAAACATTAGGTATTAACTGTATGGACAAAGCATATCTAAAGGGAAACATCCACCACAAACAAAATTTATCCAACAGGCATTTCATGACCAGATAGTTTCCTTTTTTAAAATAGAATATTGTTGCAAGTTGATGGAAATATTGATAGCTTCTCAGACCTTCTTAAAGAAAGCTTCTCGGCAGCAAACATTAGCCATTTGTTTTAAAAAAATTACAATTCCCATGATCTATTTGATATCATTTAATTTTAGACAATGCGAAGTGGATGGGAGTGAAATGTTTGCATTAGCACTGACTGCTTGGGAGTCACATATGTCTCATTCTCAATCAAGATACTGAATGTACAACATGGACCCAAGTGCAGAGTGACTACAATGTACATAGACCTCTTTCAAGCATGATGCTATTTAAAGCCATACTACAACACCAAGTGAAATATTCTGCACCACAACACAGTAACCATCTCTACGCAGGACAGGCACAGACTCCTCACCAAATAATACATTTACTTAAATTAATGAATGAATGTTATGAATGCCTACTATATGCTGTCACCATTGGGGAAAAGCAGTGAACAAAAGATTGTGATTAGAGAGCTATCAGTATAGAAGAAAAGACAAAATGTAAACATGTAATTCAAATTACAGAGATTAAAATTAAGTTGTGTAATTAAAATTACACAATTCTGTGTCTGTCTCTAACAGGAAGACCTGATACAGTCTGGGGATTCATGATTTTGTTCTTTAAGAAGTGATGCTTGGGACTTTCCTAGTGGTGTAGTGGTTAAGAATCTGCCTGCCAATGCAGGGGACACGGGTTCGATCCCTGGTCCAGGAAGATCCCACATGCCGCGGAGCAACTAAGCCTGTGCGCCACAACTACTGAGGCTGCGCTCTAGAGCCCGTGAGCCACAACGACTGACCGCGTTCCACAACTGCTGAAGCCCGCGTGCCTAGAGCTGGTGCTCCGCAACAAGAGAAGCCACCGTAATGAGAAGCCCACGTACCGCAACAAAGACTAGCCCCTGCTCGCTGCAACTAGAGAAAGCCCACGCACAGCAACAAAGACCCAATGCAGCCAAAAATAAATTAAATAAATAAATTAAAACAAACAAAAAAGAAGTGATGCTTGAGCTGAAACCTGAAGGATGAATAGGAGCTGGTCAGATATAGAGATGAAGGAGACTCACAGAGAAGGGAACATTTCAGACAGAGGAAATAGCAGGTGTTAAAGGCCCAGGAGAGGGTTTGGCACATTCTAAGAACTGAGAAAAGCCTAGAATGGCTAGAACACAAATAGTACAATTGAGTCAAGCATGAGTGGAGCTTGTAAGGATAAATTTGTGATAGTTCCTTCAGAGACCTGTAGACCACGTTTTGTATTTTATGCTAAAAGGGGAGGCCACTGAATTCCCTCTTAACCCATAAGAGAAAACTATTATATCCAGCTCCTTTCTTTCATTCCATGGGTGTGCACTGAAAATTGTTTAGGTCCTATATGTTTTATTGAAAATAGAGATTTACAATGTGGTTGTTGTCCTCAAGATGCATACAGTCTAGTTTGAAGAAAGAAAACAAGATTTTAGACAAGTTTTTTAATACTTTTAGCCTCAGTTTACTCATCTGCAGACGAGAAATAATAATGCCAATTTCACAATAAGCACTCAGGAGAAACTGAAAGTGTTGTTATGCACCAAAGGTTAAGCACAGTTTCTTAATAACTTTGTATACACAAATCCCTCTGAATATTGGATGACTGAGTTCACCAGAATGATGGGTGGGTGGGGTGCAAGGGTGGAATTCTAAACTACAAATTCCTTGGTAAAGATTTTTCCAACCCTCAAAACTGCCTTTGTCCCAGCACTATACTTACCTCTCTTGTAGCACAAATCACACTGCATCACTATTATTAGTCTGCATTTATTGCTGCTGTGAATAACTTGAGGGTAGTTATATCCTATTCATCTCTGTCTCCAGAATCTATCACAGTAACAATTCAATAAATATTTATTCACTGAATGAAGATCCACACACATCAATCAGTTATTAAAGGACAGTGAGTTAATACCTAAAGTGCTATGTTGTGTATTTAAAAAGACTGCAAGTAATAGAATATCAGAAAAATAAAAGTAGTAATGGTAGGCTACAGTTGTTAAAGAAGGCCTTGTGGAGGTGTTGGGATTTGAAATAAATGTTTAAATCATGACAGGTTGTGGAAAAATAGATCTTCATAGGTAGAGAGAGAAGCATGTTATTAGCTATGTCAATGCTTTGGGAATGTTTAAGTAGGTAAGTAACAAAAATTTGAAATGTTCAGGTCAAGCTATATTAGGGAGGATGGGGAAATATCATTTTTAGGTATCTATTACATCCCATGGACTGTAACAGACTTTTTACGTACATTTGTATCACTTAACTTTTGCTGTATAGCAATCTATCTCAAAACCTGGTGACTTAAAACGAAAAATGTATTTAGTTCATGACTTTGCAAGTTGGGAATTTGGGCTGGGCTCATCTGGACAGTTCTTCTGATGATCTTGGCTGGGTTCATTCATACATCTGCTGTTAGCTTCTGGGAGTTGGCTTCTTGTCAACTGCAGCTATGTGGGTGGATGGATCATGTGTTTCTCATCATCCAGCAGGCTAGCTTAGGCTTTTTACACTTGGTGGTTGGGTTCCAAAAGGAGAAGGAGAGGGTAATATTCAATGCACAAACACTTTTAAAGCCTCTGCTTGCAACATGTTTGCTAATGTTTAATTGACCGGTTTATCACATGGCCAATTTCAGATTAAGAAGTAGAGAATTAGACTCAACTTTTGATGGAAAGAGCTGCAAAGTCACATTGAAAAATGGCATGCATGCAGGGATGGGAAGAATTATTGAGGCCCTTTTAAAACAATCTATATCAACATTATCTCTAATATTCAAAATAATCATGGAGGTAGATATGCATATTTTCATTTGAGAGAAGCAGAAAATGAACTTCAGAAAGTTTAAATGACTTGCAAACATTACACATTACCAGAGCATGGATTAGAGCCCAGCTTTGTCTAACTCCAAATCCTGTGTTATTTCTACTGTATGAGGCATTGTCCTGGAGAATCATTAGTTTCCAGTTGTTGAGAGCTATTGCAAATCCTTGATTTTGGTGATAACATGGTAAAAGCATTGTTCCTTGAAGATGGCTCCATGTGTTGGAGGGAATGGAGTAAGACAAGATTGGAGGGAAATTTCTCTGCGTTGTGGTAACCATAACCATGCATAGGATTTCAGACATGGACCCAAGCAATCTTCTAGTACCCAGGGAACACAGCTAAATGCTCAGGAACCTACCTACAGCTATTTTCTACCTTCATAGCAGAAAAAGCCTTAGTATGTTTCCACAGTGAATAATTCTCTTCTTTAAAGCTGCTTGATGGAGGCAGGTTCAGAAACTCAAGTTCTTATAGTTCTCAAGTCTTTGTGTTGCCATAAATAATAAAATTAAAACCACCATAAATAATAAAAATTAGAACTTCATTAAAAGGAATTTATTTTATTTACAGGCATGCAACCCACTCTAAAATATGCTGAATAAGAAATACTTCCTACATCTTCTGTTTGAAATTGAACAAAATGTCATTTTCTTTCAGTGAACAAAGTTGTCCTATTGCAAAATACACTTATATAGGAGAATTAAGTTTAATATCCAATTGTTCCCTGAAGACACCTTTTCATAAATGAGCACATTGCTTATTGCATCTCAGTACTTCTTCTGAATAAATCATGAAGTGTAAATATCTCATAATTCCATAAAATGAATAGTTACTTCCCTAGTGGATTGAGTTTTCAAAAGGATTTGTGGAAAATAGCCATCGATCTTCATTCCCTTCTGTTTCCCCTTTGTAGCCAACATTTCCTATTTCAGGAAATGATTTTGTTCCTAAGCATAGAACTTTTTGTTGTCAGTTGCTTTCCCACCCTGTTTCTTTGAGGTAATGGCTCAGCTCCTATCACTGTCTACCACACATACTCTAATTATAAAACCCACACATAATTCATAGAGGTTTTAATTCATTTTATTTTCAGAGGAGCTAATCTCAGTCTCCATCCAACATATCTCAGAGTTATTCACAGTCAAGGGTAGACAAATGCAAAGCACTGCAAGAGTAGGAGTAGGATTAGTTTAGTCCCTATTCCACAGTTTCATAGTTATATGTCCTTGAAGAAGATATCACCCTATAGGGCTTTATGTATCTATTTGTGAAATGGGAATAACAACAACAAAAACAACAACAACAATAATAAAACTACCGGAAAAGGTTAAACTGGATATCTCAGAGACAGAGAAAGAGATATACTCTGAGTCCTTTGAATCCATTCTGATCATCAATAAGAAACCAAAGCAGTTTCCCAAGAAATAGTACTGTCAGCAGTATCAAACAGTTTTAGAAGGGAGTGTTTCCTGAGTATCGAAGACTGAATATTTCAGAGGTAAATACTGGTAAACGTAACTTCTATTCGTCCTAGGAAAGCCTAGGACTCTGAAAAGATACATCTTAAAAGGATGGTATTAGCCTTTTGACACTTGACCTTATATTCTGCCAGTTGCAGAATCAATCAATGAGGTTAGGAAGATGCTCATGGCTGGGATTCCTAGGGCCTGGATTCTAGTCCTGTCTCCACTTCCTGCCTAGGTGATCTTGGGTTAATTTCTTCCTTCTATGAAGCTCAGTTTTATCATCTATAAAGTTAGAAGACAAAATTTTATTGTATGAGTGTGATTTCCTAAGCAGGATGTTGCCTGCCATTGCAAAAGCATTGGCAGCATAATTATACCTTTTCAAGCTAAATTAGCTCCAAGCTTTCCCTTCCACAGTGTGACATGGTCAATATGCAGGTCAGATTATTACCGTGTCAGCTCTCAGTGAAGTGGGTGATTTCTATTTATTGTCATTTTCACCCTCTCTTCAAGTGTCCTAACACAAACCTGACATTTTTCCTCTAGGTGCCATTTGAAATGACCCAGTATCCATAGCCTGCCCATTCTGACCAGGGCCTTTATGTGGACTTTCCCCCACCCCAAAGCCTTTCAAGGTAGCCACTGGCCTGTCCCACTCATTCCAGAGCTACATAGCTCTACTCAAAGTTTACTTAAGCTGCCAGTTCCTCAAAAGGCGGGGATAGATTAATGAGCTGGTGGGAGTGAGGACCCTACTCTGGATGAAAGAGTTACGTGCAATATGTCCTGTCCCTAATCCTAAATGTGGATAAAAATTGGGGGAGTAGAAAATAGATATGAAAATGCTAATGAATAATTAAATAGTGTGCATCTTTATTATGGTCTTGAGAGCAATAAAATATTTTCACTTTTATGGTCAATAATTAACCAAAATGCTAAATAATGACTACGATGATGATGATGAGTATGATGAATTCTCATATCCAGAAAGAAAAGTCCATCTGATCCAAAGTACTGGGTGTTTCAGGTTTGCTGAAACCCAAATGATTTATTTCGGTTATAAAAAGGTTACTAATCCATAAAATTTTGTTCAACAGCTTTGACTGATAAAACTTGGCACACCACGATGATGATGTGTGCCTTGGTTTAAAATGCTCATTTTTATTTTTCCTTTTTATTCGTAAACAACCAAACTGAGTCTCCTGCCTTCAGAGCATATGACTTCTGGTAAGCTCTGAGTATTCTGGAAAATTGATTTTTCCTGGGCACATTGCTGCTAGTGCCTCATGCTGATGAATGACCCCGCTAGTGAAACACAATTTCTTCTAAATCAACAAATAGTTGTTATAAAGGCTCTAAGTCTTACTCTATTCCTGCAACAAAAGCTTCCACCTCCTGCTCATTAATCCTTGTAAGTGAGAGTCAAACAATGGGGAAAATTCCAATAAACTCTCTTCTCTTCTTAACTATTTTCTAGTTATTTCCTAAAATTCTGAGGAGGGGGCTCAATTCTGAGGAAAGAATGGTGAGATTTAATGTGGGTCAGGATATTTCTTAGGGGACAGGATCATTCAAGTGCCAGTAGAAATGTCCTCTCATTAGGATATGTCATTCATAAGCTTGTTAAATTGTGTTTGATGAAGGAAGGGAGGGAAAATATGGGGGAGGGAAGGAGCAAGGAAAAAAGGAAGGAAAGGGGGAAGATTAATGTTCAGGGAGCATCTTGTGATTGTTGGCTTGGATCTGCATAAAGACGGGTCATTCTTGTTGGATTCAAAGGACAAAAGCGTTTCTTTGCAGTGTGTTCTTTCTTGGCTGTGACCATACCAGTGTTTCACTGTTTTGAGATTATATTAAAGGAGAATCATTATTATTATTATTATTATTATTATTATTATTATTATTATTATTATTATAGCAGTCCTAGGCCAAATGACAGAAACAATTAGAGATCATGGGGAAATTGTTGAAATTAGAAACCCCCAAACCTAGTGTCTTAGTCTATTCAGGCTGCTATAACAAAGTACTAAAGACTGGGTGGCTTATAAACAACAGACATTTACTTCTCATTGTTCTGGAGGCTAAAAATCTGAGATAGGGTGCCAGCATGGTTGAGTCCTGATGAAAGCCTTCTTCCCAGCTGCAGACTGCTGACTTCTTGTAACCTCACATGACAGAGAGCAGAAAGGGGGAGGAAGCCCTCTTCTGACTTTTACAAGGGCACAAATTCAGTAGTGAGGCTTCCAACCTCATGATCTTATCTAATCCTAATTAACTCCCAAATGCTCCACCTCCTAATATCATCACACTGAGGGAGAGGGTTTCATCATATGACACTTGGAGAGGGGATACAAATATTCAGCCCACAACATTCCACCACTGGCGCCCCCCCAAATTCATGTCCTTCTCACATGCAAAATATTCCATCCCATAGCCCCCAAAGTTAACTTGGTCCAGCATCAACTCTAAAGTCTAAAGTTCAAGGTCTCATCTAAATAACATCTAAATCAGATATAGATGGGCCTTTGGTACAATTCATCCTGAGGCAATATTCTTCCCCAGATGTGAACATGTGAAACCAAACAAGTTATACAAAACGAAACCAAAATACAATGGTGGGACAGGCATAGAATAAATATTTCCATTCCAAAGGGAGAAATAGGAAAGAAGAAAGGGGTCACAGGTCCCCAGCAAGTTCAAAACCTAGGCAAACTTCATGAGATCTTAAGGTACAAAGATAATCCTCTTTGGCTCCATAGTCTGCCCTCCAGGCCCACCTTTGGACCCAATGGGATAGCAGTCCTGCCCCCACAACTTTGCCAGGCAGGGGTTATGCTACAGGGCTCTGCTGGACCACCTCACCCCTAGCCTGTTGAAAGCAAAGCAATGGTCCCATCTTTTCAAACTGAGGAGGCAGCCCTGATGATCTCTGAATCACCTTCCGGCTCATTCTTTCCTCGTCTTAAAGAATAGTATACTTTTGCAGCCAAATAACTCCTGTCTTATAAAATCCAAGAAGTCCAAAGCTGTTCCTCCTTCCTTCCCATCTTCTCCCACTTCACTTCAAACTGGCAGTTTTCTTACTGGGTGACTGATTAAGACTATGGCTCACACCCCTACTAATCTCCTTGCCAAAGGGGCCTTCAGTCCCCCCCTTAGTATTCTCATCCAAAAATGTTTTCCCATTTTTTGCAACATGGGTAGGCTGAGAATTTTCTAAATCTTTAAGTTCTAGTTACATTTTGCTTAACAATTCTATCTTTAAATCATTTCTCTCTTCTCACATTTAACTATTAGCATTCAAGAGGAGAAAGCTGTATCTTCAACACTTTGCTTAGAAATCTTTTCAGTTAAATATCCAATTTCATTGCTCGCAAGTTCTACCTTCCACAAAACACTAGTACATGAACACAATGCAGCCAAGTTCTTTGCCGCTTTATAATAAGGATCAGCTTTCCTCTAGTTTCCAATGTTTCTCATTTCCATCTCAGAACTCATCATAATGGCCTTTATCATCCGTATTTCTACCAATATTCTGTTCATAATTACATATTCTCTAAGAAGGTGGAAGCTTTCTCTATAGCGCTCCTCCTTTCTTTCTGAGCTCTCACCAGAATCGCCTTTTAAATTCCCTTCATGGCTATATTGGCTTCTTTTAGCATGTACTTCATATAAACAACAGAAATTTATTTCTCACAGTTCTCACAGGCTTAAAGTCTGCAATTCAGGTGCCAGCACGGTCAAATTCTGGTTAGAACCTTCTGCTAAGTTACAGTCAACCGACTTCTCACTGTATCTTCACATGGCCGAGAGCAGAGAGGGGGAGTGAGCTCTCTTAAGATTCCTTTTTTTATTGGAATATAGTTGCTTTACCATGTTGTATTAGTTTCTGCTGTACAGCAAAGTGAATCAGCTATATGTATACATATATCCCCTCCTTTTTGGATTTCCTTCCTGTTTAGGTCACCACAGAACATTGGAGATTCTTAAAAGGGCACAAATTCCATTCATGAAGGGTCCACCCTCATGACCTCATCCAATCCTAATTACCACCCAAAGACCCCATCCCCTAATACCATCATATTGGGAGATGGGGTTTCACCATATGAGTTTTGGAGGGACACAAACATTCAGTCTACTATACCAAACCACCACCATCTCTTGCTGGAGTTAATGTGGTAGTCTCCTAATTGGTCTCCTTGCTCTCACCCTTGTCCTCGTACCTAAAACCTATTCTTAACAGAATAGCATGAGAAACCCTTTTATAATATAAATCAGATTATGCTCTCCCCTGTTCAAAGCACTACACTGGCTGATTGTCAAACATGAATAAAATCAATAGTCCTTTAGTATCTGTCCAGTTTCACCTCTTTAACCCTACTTCTTTTCATTCTTTTCTTCCTCAATAGGCATCAGTCACATTTCCCTTGTTGCATATTTCCCCTCAGTGCATTTGCATGTAATCTTTCCTCAGATAAAGGCAGCATCCATACTTGCACTTGATTCAAGCCTCTGTTCAACTGTCACTTCCTTGGAGAGGCCTTTCTGACCACTCTATCTAAAGTTGTACCTCCTTCACTCTCCATTCTCTAAGTATCCTTCTTTTTTTTTTAAAAGAAGATAGAATTTATTAGAGGGAAGGGTCACTGCCAGAACAGTGGGCTGACTTCCTATTCTGAACATGTGCTATTAGTCAGTTTTTATAGCCAGAGAACAAAGGAATGGTCTGAGGTGAAAATTTCATTTTCTAAATATCCTTTTGTTTTTCTTCTAGCACTCATTAATATGTAACAGGCACATATAACATAACATAACAACATATGCATTCAATACATAGTTACTGAGTATTGGTTGAATGGATAGTACAAAAAAATAGCATACAAAAAAATGAAGCAGAAGAGTGAAATAGTGAACTAAAGGGCCAACTTGCAGAATTTTACCAGAAGAGAGTATAAAGGGATAAAGAGATGCCATATCAAAGAAAGATTTGTAAAACAAATCTATAAGTTTCAATATCTTGAAAATCAAAGTTCCAGACAGAGGAAATAGAAGGAGTGGAGTAAAATAATATTTTTAGGAAAATAATTAGATAATTAGAATTTTCCACAAATGAAGAAAGACTTGAATGCTTGAAAGAACATTGAATATCCTTCAGGACATGTCAAAAAAATGTAACAAATAATAAGCCCACACAGAGATACATTGTGATGCTATTTCAGAAATGTTAAATACCTAGGAATAAATCTAAGCAGAAGAATGACAAATCTTTAAAAACTACAGAAATTTACTAAATAACATCAATGGATACCTGCATATACTGAGAGCTTCTACCATGGTCTTGCAAAGAAATATTCACATTTTATCATTTCTATTCCTCTGCTTAATTTGGATTTAATTTTCTCTTTTCTTTTAGTTTCCTAAGGTAGAAGCTTAGATTATTATTTTTAAATCTTTATTTTTATCTAATATATGCATTCAATGCTATAAACTCCCCTCTATGCACTGCTTTTGCTGGATCCAACAAATTTTGAAAAGTTGTATCTTAATTTTCATTTAGTTAAAAATATTTTTTAAACTTCTCTTGAGACCTTGTCTTTGATCCAAGTGTTATTCAGATGCTTGTTGTTTAATCTGCAAATATTTTGGGATTTCCCGGCTATTTTAATGCTGTTGATTTCTAATTTAATTCCATGTGGTTTTAGAGCATACATTGCATAATTTCTATTATTTTAAATCTATTAAGGTGTGTTTTATGGCCAAGAATATGTTATATCTTGGTGAATATTCCATATGAGCTAGAGAAGAATGTGTTTTCTTCTGCTGTTGAATGAAGTAGTCTAGAGATATCAATTAGATCCAGTTTACTGATGGCTGTTCAGTTCAACTATGTCCTTACTAATTTTCTGCTTGTTGAATCTGTCAACTTACTGGTAGAGGGGTGTTAAAACATCCAATTGTAATAGTGAATTCTCCTATTTCTCCTTAAAGTTTTATTAGTTTTTGTCTAACATATTTTTGCCACTGTGTTGTTAGACGGATATGCATTAAGGATTGTTATATCTTCTTGGAGAATTGACTCCTTTATCATTATGTAATGCCTCTCTTTATCCCTGATAATTTTCTTTCCAGCTTTATTGAAATATAATTGACATATAACCTTGTGTAAATTTAAGGTGTACACGTGTTGATTTGATACACTTATATATTGTAATATGATTACCACCATAGCCTTAGCTAATACCTCCATCACGTCACATAATTATCATTTCTTTTTTTGTGGTGAGAACATTTAAGATCCACTCTCTTAGCAACTTTCAAGTATATAATAGAGTACTGTTAACCATAATCACAATACTGTGCATTAGATCCACAGAAATTAATCTTGTAACTACAAGTTTGTACCCTTTGACCAATATCTCCCTCATTTCCTCCACTCCCCCAGCCCCTCATGGCCACCATTCTACTCTGTTTCTATGTGTTAGGCTTTTATAGATTTCACATGTAAGGGATATCATACAATATTTGTCCTTCTCTATCTGAATTATTACACTTAGCATAATACCCTCCAAGTCCATCCATGTTGTCACAAAAGGTAGGATTTCCTTCTTTATTGTGGCTGAATAGTATTCCATTGTGTGTGTGTGTACATATATATCCACATATAATATATATATATATATACACACACATATATATTATATATATCTAGTACATTTTCTTTATCCATTCATCCATTGAAAGGGACTTAGGTTGTTACCATATCTTGGCTATTGTGAATAATGCTGCAGTAAATGTGGGAGAACAGATATCTCTTCAAAGTCCTGATTTCATTTCCTTTGGATATATACCCATAAGTAGGACTGCTGGATCATATGGTAGTTCTATCTTTATTTTTTTGAGAAACCCTCATACTGTTTTCTATAGTGGCTGTACTAATTTACATTCCTACCAACAGTGTACAAAGGTTCCCTTTTCTCCACATTCTCACTACCACTTTTTAGCTCTTGTCTTTTTGAGGATAGCCATTCTAAAGGTGTGAAGTGATATCTCATTGTGGTTTTAATTTGAATTTGCCTGGTGCTTAGTGATGTTGAACATATTTTCATGTACCTAATGGCTATTTATATGTCTTTGGAAAAATGTTTATTCACTTCTTCTGTCCATTTTTTTAATTGGATTTTTTTTTTGCTATTTTGTTGTATGGGTTCTTATCAGATATATGGTTTGCAGTTATTTTCTCCCACTCTGTAGGTTGCCTTCTCATTTTGTTTTTTGTTTTGCCATGCAGAAGCTTTTTAATTTGATGTATGTAGTTCAACTTATTTATTTTTACCTTTGTTGCTTACGCTTTTGGTATCATATCTAAAAAAGCATTACCAAGACCAATGTCAAGGAACTTTTCCCACATGTTTTCTTCTAGGGCTATTATGATTTCAAGACTTATAGTAAGTTTAATCCATTTTGAGTTAGTTAGTTTTTGTGAGTGGTGTAAGATAGGGGTCCAGTTTCATTTTTCTGGATGTGGTTATCTAGTTTTCCCAACACTATTTATTGAAGAGACTATCCTTTCCCAATTGAGTGTTCTTGGCTTCCTTGGCAAATATTAGTTGATCTCATATATGCAGGGTGGGAGAGTTATTTCTCAGATCTTGATTCTGTTATAGTGGTCTGTATGTCTGTTTTTATGCCAGTACCATACTGTTTTTATTACTATTGCTTTGTACTCTAGTGTGAAATCAGGAAGTGTGATGCTTCCAGCTTTGTTCTTTTTCAGGACTGCTTTGGCTATTTGGGGTCTTGTGTGGTTCCATACAAATTTTAGGATTGTTTTTTCTATCTCTGTGAAAAATGCCACTGGAATTTGTTAGGGATTGCATTGAATTTATAGATGGCTTTGCATAGTATGGACATTTTAACAATATTAATACTTCCAATCCATGAACATGGGATTCCTTTCCATCTGTGTCTTCTTTGATTTCTTTCATCAGAGTTACTCATGAGGCTGCAATCAAGCTGCAACTGGGCATGTAGTCATCTGGGGAAGGAGGGTTGGCTTCCAAGTTCATTGACATAGTTGTTGGAAGGCCTCAGTTCCTCCCTCACCTTTTAGGTCTCTCTATAGGTTTCTTAAGTGTCCTCATAACATGGCAGCTGGCTTCCCCCAGAACATTCTTTAGTGTAGAATATTTTTCAGAGTACATGTTTTCTTTTTCTATAATAATATATATGGCATATATAAATTCCTTTGGAGAATGAAGAATGTTACAACCAGATAACAAATAATGGAATCTGTCTCATAAAAAATGAATACAGCCTGTCAGGTATTAAGTTTTTTATTTAACACTTGTTGCATGCTAAGGCTAAGATGATGATGTATTGTGGGGAAATATAGTTTATTGTACACAGTTTGTTGCCTCCCCAACCCCTTTTTACTCCTCTCCCAATTGTGTAGCACCATGCACTCTAGGTAGGATTTAATTTAGGTGGGATCCATGGGTGAAACCTAATTGGCCAAAGGCAATTATTTCAGTCACAGGGATTGATTCAGGGAAAGGCATCTGAATTAAGTTAATACATTCAAGGAGAATATCATGGAAATTTGATCAGTGTTTAGGAGAGACTATAGAAAACACTCCTTGAACTCTCCTACACCTAGAAACTCATTATGAGTTGAATGGTACAATCAAAATCTAGAGGACAGTTTTTGGTAGTTTCCTCTGGACTCTGTGTGAGGTAATAAGCTGTTTGCAGTAAGGCTTTTTAATAGTGCAATGTGTTACCCTCCTTCCACTCTTAAGGGTTTGAGAAGTTGCACATCTCTTTCCATTGGTTTTATATGATACTTACAAATTTAGCTAATTAATTGCTCTGCTTTGTACATTATCTTGCTCAGCTCCATAAAATGTGGTCATAGAATGCTAATTGTGACCAAACCAAGGAGGAGGAGGACCCTAGAATATGCATGAAATAAGTTTTTAAGGACTGATGTGGCTATATTTGTGACAGGAAGGTGAGGAGGCAATATTTCCAATTCAAATTTGAATGAAACTTGCTGGGAAATCAGCTGCTCACTGGTGTCTTTGCAGATCTACACTGCATACTTAGTGTGGCATTAGGAAACTCATCCTCCAAAACAATGGAAAAATAAGAACTGATGGCCCTCTCAACAAGAACAACAACAAAAAAAACTGAAGGAAGCTAAAAATTGAGTTATCAGCCACTTACCAAAGTAATGAGTTCATATCACTCTGGAGGCCTTTCTTATTTGGATATTTAGGAACACATGCATACTACTTCCAGATTGAAGTTGGAGTTTTTACACTCAAATATTTTCCTGTTACTGTTGAGTGGCTAAGAACTAACTGGCATCTAACCATCTGTTTTGGCTTTATTATATCAGTATTATTCTTCTCATATCACTATTTATTAATGTTTCCACTGAATTATGAAAGCTTATTTGGCATGTTATCATAGCAACAATTATGAACACCCTATCCCCTCCAAACAAAGACTCATAAGGATGGGGAAAATGTTGATTACAAACAAAAAAAAGAAGCTTGATTTTCTAAAGATACAATGATGTTATTTCCATTGAAGACATATGGAAATGCCACCTGCCTTAAATTGATAGTTTAATAAGTACCTACCAAGCTAGTAAGCTATTAGAGAGAAATTAATAACATTCCACTAGGGCAAAACATATTTTTCTGTGATAATTTCTGTTGTATCAAGATCTGAAGGAGGTCTTAGGTAACACTTGTGGACCATGATTAACTTGGTGATATTGGAACAACCATTGCACTACATGTTCTCTTAGTATTGCTTCTTTCAACAAACCTGACTACTACACTCAACCTTGATCTGGGAATTGCATGGTGTCCATGCCTAAATAGCACCATTCACCCTGATTTCCTACTTTATATCTTCTAGAAGAAGCTGCCATCTAGTATACCACTAGAGAAATACTAAGGATTACCACATTACCATAGGTCCTCTTAAAAACAGCCTGGTTACCCCAAACTATTCTGTGAACAAGTAGACATTTTTAAGAAGCTGTCTTGATAGCTTAAGATGAATTTTTACCAACCAGAGATTAATTACCCTAGGATGAATGCCTAAATGGATCAACAGGGTTAGATATCAAGAGTGAGCATTGAGAGGAACCAAGATGGCGGAGTAGAAGGACGTGCTCTCACTCCCTCTTGTGAGAACACCAGAATCACAACTAGCTGCTGGACAATCATTGACAGGAAGACACTGGAACTCACCAAAAAAGATACCCCACATCCAAAGACAAAGGAGAAGCCACAATGAGATGGTAGGAGGGGGGCAATCAGAGTAAAATCAATTCCCGTAACTGGTGGGTGCATGACTCACAGACTGGCGAACACTTATACCACAGAAGTCCACCCACTGGAGTGAAGGTTCTGAGCCCCACGTCAGGCTTCCCAACCTGGGGGTCCGGCAACGGGAGGAGGAATTCATAGAGAATCAGACTTTGAAGCCTAGTGGGAATTGATTGCAGGACTTCAACAGGACTGGGGGAAACAGAGACCCCACTCTTGGAGGGCACACACAAAATAGTGTGCGCATTGGGACCCAGGGGAAGGAGCAGTGACCCAGGGGGAGACTGAACCAGACCTACCTGCTAGTGTTGGAAGGTCTCCTGCAGAGGTGGGGGGTGGCTCTGTTTCACCATGGGGACAAGGACACTGGCAGCAGAAGTTCTGGGAAGTACTCCTTGGCGTGAGCCCTCCCAGAGTCTGTCATTAGCCCCACCAAAGAGCCCAGGTAGGCTCCAGTGTTGGGTTGCCTCAGGCAAAACAACCAACAGGGAGGGAACCCAGCCCCACCCATCAACAGTCAAGTGGATTAAAGTTTTACTGAGCTCTGCCCACCACAGCAACAGTCAGCTCTACCCACCACCAGAGCCTCCCATCAAGCCTCTTAGATAGCCTCAACCACCAAAAGGCAGACAGCAGAATCAAGAAAAACTACAGTCGTGCAGCCTGTGGAACAAAAACCACATTCACAGAAAGACAGACAAGATGAAAAGGCAGAGGGCTATGTACCAGATGAAGGAACAAGATAAAACCCCAGAAAAACAACTAAATGAAGTGGAGATAGGCAACCTTCCAGAAAAAAGAATTCAGAATAATGATAGTGAAGATGATCCAGGGCCTCAGAATAAGAATGGAGGCAAAGATCAAGAAGATGCAAGAAATGTTTAACAAAGACCTAGAAGAATTAAAGAACAAACAAACAGAGATGAACAATACAATAACTGAAATGAAAACTACACTAGAAGGAATCAATAGCAGAATAACTGAGGCAGAAGAACGGATAAGTGACCTGGAAGACAGAATGGTGGAATTCACTGCTGCAGAACAGACTAAAGAAAAAAGAATGAAAACAAATGAAGACAGCCTAAGAGACCTCTGGGACAACATTAAACACAACAACATTCACATTATAGGGGTCTCAGAAGGAGAAGAGAGAGAGAAAGGACCAGAGAAAATATTTGAAGAGATTATAGTCGAAAACTTCCCTAACATGGGAAAGGAAATAGCCACCCAAGTCCAGGAAGCACAGAGAGTCCCATACAGGATAAACCCAAGGAGAAACACGCCGAGACACATAGTAATCAAAGTGGCAAAAATTAAAGACAAAGAAAAATTATTGAAAGCAGCGAGGGAAAAATGACAAATAACATACAACGGAACTCCCATAAGGTTAACAGCTGATTTCTCAGCAGAAACTCTACAAGCCAGAAGGGAGTGGCATGATATACTTAAAGTGATGAAAGGGAAGAACCTACAACCAAGATTACTCTACCCGGCAAGGATCTCATTTAGATTTGATGGAGAAATCAAAAGCTTTACAGACAAGCAAAAGCTAAGAGAATTCAGCACGACCAAACCAGCTCTACAACAAATGCTAAAGGAACTTCTCTAAGTGGGAAACACAAGAGAAGAAAAGGACCTACAAAAACAAGCCAAAACAATTAAGAAAATGGTCATAGGAACATACACATCGATAATTACCTTAAACGTGAGTGGATTAAATGCTCCAACCAAAAGACATAGACTGGCTGAATGGATATAAAAAGAAGACACATATATATGCTGACTACAAGAGACCCACTTCAGACTTAGGGACACATACAGACTGAAAGTGAGGGGATGGAAAAAGATATTCCATGCAAATGGAAATCAAAAGAAAGCTGGATTAGCAATTCTCATATCAGACAAAATAGATTTTAAAATAAAGACTATTACAAGAGACAAAGAAGGACACTACATAATGATCAAGGGATCAATCCAAGAAGAAGATATAAAAATTGTAAATATTTATGCATCCAACATAGGAGCACCTTAATACATAAGGCAAATGCTAACAGCCATAAAAGGGGAAATCGACAGTAACACAAACATAGTAGGGGAGTTTAACACCCCATTTTCACCAATGGACAAATCATCCAAAATGAAAATAAATAAGGAAACAGAAGCTTTAAATGACACAATAGACCAGATAGATTTAATTGAGATTTATAGGACATTCCATCCAAAAACGGCAGATTACACTTTCTTCTCAAATGCGCATAGAACATTCTCCAGGATAGATCACATCTTGGGTCACAAATCAAGCCTCAGTAAACTTAAGAAAATTGAAATCATATCAAGCATCTTTTCTGACCACAACACTATGAGATTAGAAATGAATTACAGGGAAAAACACGTAAAAAACACAAACACATGGAGGCTAAACAATACGTTACTAAATAACCAAGAGATCACTGAAGAAATCAAAGAGGAAATCAAAAAATACCTAGAGACAAATGACAATGAAAACACGACGATCCAAAACCTATGAGATGCGGCAAAAGCAGTTCTCAGAGGGAAGTTTATAGCTATAGAAGCCTACCTAAAGAAACAAGAAAAATCTCAAGTAAACAATCTAACCTTACACCTAAAGGAACTACAGAAAGAAGAACAAACAAAACCCAAAGTTAGCAGAAGGAAAGAAATCACAATGATCAGAGTGGAAATAAATGAAATAGAAACAAAAAAAACAATAGCAAAGATCAATAAAACTAAAAGCTGGTTCTTTGAGAAGATAAACAAAACTGATAAGCCATTAGCCATACTCATCAAGAAAAAGAGGGAGAGGACTCAAATCAATAAAATTAGAAATGGAAGAGGTGAAGTTATAACAGACACTGCAGAAATACAAAGCATCCTAAGAAACTACTACAAGCAACTCTATGCCAATAAAATGGACAACCTGGAAGAAATGGACAAATTCTTAGAAAGGTATAACCTTCCAAGACTGAACCAGGAAGAAACAGAAAATATGAACAGACCAATCACAAGTAGTGAAATTGAAACTGTGGTTAAAATCTTCCAACAAACAAAAATCCAGGACCAGATGGTTTCACAGGTGAATTCTATCAAACATTTAGAGAAGAGCTAACACCCATCCTTCTCAAACTCTTCCAAAAAATTGCAAAGGAAGGAACACTCCCAAACTCATTCTACGAGGCCACCATCACCTGATACCAAAACCAGACAAAGATACTACAAAAAAAGAAAATTACAGACCAATATCACTGATGAATATAGATGTAAAAATCGTCAACAAAATACTAGCAAACAGAATCCAACAACACATTAAAAGGATCATACACCACGATCAAGTGGGATTTATCCCAGGGATGCAAGGATTCTTCAATATACTCAAATCAATGAATGTGATACAGCATATTAACAAACTGAAGAATAAAAACCATATGATCATCTCAATAGATGCAGAAAAAGCTTTTGACAAAATTCAACACCCGTTTATGATAAACACTCTCCAGAAAGTGGGCATAGAGGGAACCTACCTCAACATAATAAAGGCCATATATGACAAACCCATAGCAAACATCATTCTCAATGGTGAAAAACTGAAAGCATTTCCTCTAAGATCAGGAATGAGACAAGGATGTCCACTCTCACCACTATTATTCAACATAGTTTTGGACGTCCTAGCCATGGCAATCAGAGAAGAAAAAGGAATACAATTTGGAAAAGAAGAAGTAAAACTGTCACTGTTTGCAGATGACATGATACTGTACATAGAGAATCCTAAAAATGCCACCAGAAAACTACTAGAGCTAATCAATGAATTTGGTAAAGTTGCAGGATACAAAATTAATGCACAGAAATCTCTTGCATTCCTATGCACTAATGATGAAAAATCTGAAAGAGAAATTATGGAAACACTCCCATTTACCATTGCAACAAAAAGAATAAAATACCTAGGAATAAACCTACCTAGGGAGACAAAAGACCTGTATGCAGAAAACTATAAGACACTGATGAAAGAAATTAAAGATGATACCAACAGATGGAGAGATATACCATGTTCTTGGATTGGAAGAATCAATATTGTGAAAATGACTATACTACCCAAAGCAATCTACAGATTCAATGCAATCCCTATAAAATTACCAATGGCATTTTTTATGGAACTAGAACAAATCATCTTAAAATTTGTATGGAGACACAAAAGACCCCGAATAGCCAAAGCAGTCTTGAGGGAAAAAAACGGAGCTGGAGGAATCAGACTCCCTGACTTCAGACTATACTACAAAGCTACAATAATCAAGACAATATGGCACTGGCACAAAAACAGAAACATAGATCAATGGAACAAGATAGAAAGCCCAGAGATAAACCCACGCACCTATGGTCAACTAATCTATGACAAAGGAGGCAAAGATATACAATGGAGAAAAGACAGTCTCTTCAATAAGTGGTGCTGGGAAAACTGGACAGCTACATGTAAAAGAATGAAATTAGAACACTCCCTAACACCATACACAAAAATAAACTCAAAATGGATTTGAGACCTAAATGTAAGACCGGACACTATAAAACTCTTAGAGGAAAACATAGGAAGAACACTCTTTGACATAAATCACAGCAAGATCTTTTTTGATCCACCTCCTAGAGTAATGGAAATAAAAACAAAAAGAAACAAATGGGACCTAATGAAACTTCAAAGCTTTTGCACAGCAAAGGAAACCATAAACAAGGCAAAAAGACAACCCTCAGAATGGGAGAAAATATTTGCAAACGAATCAACGGACAAAGGATTAAGCTCCAAAATATATAAACAGCTCATTCAGCTCAATATTAAAGAAACAAACTACCCAATCCAAAAATGGGCAGAAGACCTAAATACACATTTCTCCAAAGAAGACATACAGATGGCCAAGAAGCACATGAAAAGATGCTCAACATCACTATTTATTAGAGAAATGCAAATCAAAACTACAATGAGGTATCACCTCACACCAGTTAGAATGGGCATCATGAGAAAATCTACAAACAACAAATGCTGGAGAGGGTGTGGAGAAAAGGGAACCCTCTTGCACTGTTGGTGGGAATGTAAATTGATACAGCCACTATGGAGAACAATATGGAGGTTCCTTAAAAAACTGAAAATAGAATTACCATATGACCCAGCAATCCCACTACTGGGCATATACCCAGAGAAAACCGTAATTCAAAAAGACACATGCACCCCAATGTTCACTGCAGCACTATTTACAATAGCCAGGTCATGGAAGCAACCTAAATGCCCATCGACAGACGAATGGATAAAGAAGATGTGGTACACATATACAATGGAATATTACTCAGCCCTAAAAAGGAATGAAATTGGGTCATTTGTTGAGACATGGATGGATCTAGAGACTGTCATACAAAGTGAAGTAAGTCAGAAAGAGAAAAAGAAATATCGTATATTAACGCATGTATGTGGAACCTAGAAAAATGGTACAGATGAACCGGTTTGCAGGGCAGAAGTTGAGAAACAGATGTAGAGAACAAAACTATGCACACCAAGGGGGGAAAACTGTGGTGGGGTGGGGATGGTGGTGTGCTGAATTGCACGATTGGGATTGACATGTATACAGTGATGTGTATAAAATTGATGACTGATTATTAAAAAAAAAAGGAGTGAGCGGCAAAGTTTTAGCTTCAAGGTGAAAATTTGATTAGTTCATTTAGTAAGCACTATGGTGTGAACCATTTCTTTGTGTCATTCATTCCACAGATGGAACTCTAGAATTCTAGAAGGGTTAGTGCAACTGATCACTCCCATGAAAAATACCCATTAGCTCAGGAGACATACCCTCAAAAATGGTTTTTACTATGAGAAAACTATCCAAGAAAAAATAACACATAAATACATTTTTTTCTTTTACTCCTTAGCACAGAAGCATTTGTCTGATCAAAGGGGAAAAAGTACACAGTAGAAATGAGAGAGAAAGCAGGTAAGTCTGGATAAAGGGAAAGTAGAAACATCTCAAATCAAGGAAGGGGATAACTGCATTGTGTAGCATGTACTGATTTCTGTTTTCAAGCTCTCAACATGATGTCACTGAACAAGGAGTTGGGAAGAGATGCATGGCTGCACACCCTTATATAGTATTTCCACTGCATAGATGCAAGCGCTGTACATGACCTCAAGAGCATAGATCACAGTAAAAATATTACAAGATAATTATAAAGTTATAAATTTTGAGTATTTTCTTTGTTTTTAATATAATTTAATTATACATTTACATAATTTATATTTTAAAATAATAACTGTTTTATGCTTGGTTTGTAAAATACTGAAAATTTAATAATAGGCTCTCCTAAACCCATACAAGAGAGTTCTAGCAAACCACTGGTTGCAGTAAATAGAGCAGGACTAGTGAAATTTTAAAAACACAGTTATTATATTTGAGGAAATAGGTAAACTCCCTTAGCAAGACCATTTTCTTCATTCTCAATATTGGGTAGCTCATCCTCAATTTTGGAAGGAGAGCTTCAGGGGAAAATGTAAAATATGAATTAGACTATCCAAATGGGAAGTCTGTTTTGACATACCATTTGGGAATTGGTAACTCAATGTTTTCTTAGAGATTAACATCTAGAATATTAATCTCACAAAAGGTTGAAGAAATCCCAAGGTCTGTTCTGGGGCATAATTCACAAAACATAATAAGAAAACAAGAGTGTAAATCAGTGGTTTGAATAGTTTTAAAAATATTTTTCTGTTGCTAAAAGAACAACAACAATGTGCTTGGAAACTTTTCATTTCTTTATCTTTTAAGTTTCAAAGCACATGCACAGGCGTGGGTGAGGAGCCTGGAACCGTACCTGTCAGGGTTCCGCAGAACTACTCAAATAGATAGGTAAGAACGTTAGAAAACTTCTATATAAGGAGGCCTCTTAAAGCTTGCTTAACATAGCTTGTGGCTGACGGGAGTCAAACACCACATATCCAGAAGTATTAAAGACACAGTTATAGCTCATAATTTATTATCCACATGCACATAAACATATTGCTCTTGTCACAGAACATTTACCTGCAGTAAGTCTAGCAGTGGAAAAGAGATAACACTTGCTTAATCAGTAGGCTGATGTTTTGCAGACAAACTGCTCCATAATTCTGACAACAGTTTCACACATATATGTGGGTCAGTGAGTATACACCCTCACCCCATACGAAGTACTTGCAGTAACTAGATCATAGATTTGGAATCAGTGGACTACACCATCTTCCCATAATAGGCACTTTAACCAATCGAGGCAACCTTTCTCACTTACTTCAAGACCACCCCAAGATCTTGCTCAACACAGTTGTTAGGGCAGCTACAGAAAATCAGAATTGGCATCCCAGCTGAAACCCATGTATTCTCTATGGACCAGGAAATCTTTCAGGTCACATTCAGCTATAATGTCTTAGCTCAGCACAAATGTCAACCTCATCTTTTCAATTCTTACTGCTATTATTTTCCTCTCTCTTTCCTAGCCTGCATTACTTAAAGAAACAAGCAAACAAATACAAATATTTGAATCTCTGAATATTTACAGGGAAGAAAATAAAAGAAACTAAATTCATTAATTTCCCAGCAGAACATACAGAACATTTTATATGGTGCTAAGGGCTACTTAAGATTAATAGTTGGAGAAAAAAAAATTGGAATCACTTCCTCTACTTGCTTACCCTAGTCTGCAAAAAAGAATAGGGTACATTCATTTCATTCATGGTGGTAGAGTTCCTAAATTGAAAAATAACAGAAGGCCAGATGCCAAGGACTTATTGCACGCTTATAGAAAAAATTTTAGGAATGCCCTATGCATGGGTGATTATAAATTGGCTATGGGGTTTAATTAAGTGGTTTTCATTTCATCATCTAAACAACTGGGCTTTGGGATTAGCAGTTGCTGTCTGTTCACATCAGTAACTGGCAGTGATTCTTCTAATCATACGAGGACATATTATTGTGCATATATTGTGCATTGCAAGGTGGTGCTCCCAATAAAAAGTGACAAGAGGTTTCTGAACTCAGCATCTGTCACCCAGAATGCATGGATATCCAGAATACATATACAATTTATTTATAAAATATCTTCATTCCAAGGAGACCTTATTTACTTATTTATTTTTGAGAAACTACTAAAATCGAAAGCAACCAACCAACCAGACTTTACTTTCTCAATATCCCAAGGGCGTTTTTGGAAAACAACCATTCTTTAATCATCATACAGTATTTTTTGACTACGTAGCTATGTCCACATAACAACTGAAATATTTTAGAAGCAGAATAAAAATTACAGAGTCAGTGTTTAGCTGAAGTAGTCCATTTACATAGGATTCTCACCTAACATTTCTCTGAAATTTTCCTCTTGTCTCAATGCTTATTGTTGCATCTTACTATTTTCTGGCATCTGTGTATATGCTATCAATATACATTTTACCAAAATGGTAGTACTGATTTATAGATTGGATACAAAATATAAACACGATATAACTAGCTAGCTGGCATTTGACAGAAAGATTTGCTTAATATATTTGAGAAGTATTTTCCATGGAACATCAGCCCTTAATATTGTTGTTCATTTTACAAATATTTAAAGTGCCTAATAGGTGCCAGGCAAGGCACTGGATATGGGGATGTAGCAATGAACAACAGACATAATCTCTGCTCTTGCAGAAGTTTCAAGGTCATGTGGGGAACAGATGATGTATAATATAGACGTCTTGTGTAGATACAGAATTCATGTTGGCATATTTAAGCCTCTAAGAAGTTCTACAATAAGAAACAAGCAAACAACAACAACAATGATAAAACCTGTTGCTTAACTGGTTGTTTCTCAAGCCAATTCAAATGAAACAAGTGGTCTGAAGAACCCACACTAGGGCAACTGCATGAAAAAAAAATGGAGTCAGGTAAAAAGACCAAGAAATTCAATCTAGTTTTAGTATTAAGTATACTTTATTCTTTGAAAAATGTAATAGATGCCAGATTCTATAATAATCAGAACGTCTGAAATTATGGACAGCAGTTTATTCTGTACGTACATGGACATAAGCTACAAGAGGAAGCTACTATCAGCTATCAGCTATGAGCTCCAGGAATCACTAAGGCCTGAAACATGTTGTATAACAATACAAATTCTGTGCAAAGGCCTTTAGCTGGACTGTCCTTGCTGGAGGGCTTGATAGATCTCCTCCCCCAACTGGTAGCCAAACACAATCTTGGTGTCCCTTTTCTGCAGTGGTTAATTATATTTTTAACCCTTGACCATAAATAGGCAAATAGTAGTGAGGGAATTTTTTTGTAACCCACAAATGTCCTAATGCCCTGGCTGGAAATCAATCTTATGTAAACTGAATGTCCCCAGGCCTCATAAGCATAACGGTGCAAATGAAGTCACATTGACATTTATGCCCAAATTAGACTGACTCATTGCTTCCACTTGGTTATGTGGTCCATCCCATGGAGGATTTCTTGAGGTTTCTGGGACGGCATTGGGACTCAATTTTTTTTTTTTTTTGGCAAATCAGTCAGGGTCAATGTTCACTCCACAACTGCTGACATTCCTGGCTTCCCCTGCACACACAGTTACTTCAGCACACTCATGCCTCACTGCTGTCTGTAGCCAGTGCTGTCTTTCCAGCTGAACTGAACTTTTCAATTCCAAGAATGTGCTATGCTTCTCTCAACTTTAGGCCTTGTCAACTTGCTACTTTCTCAATCTGAAATATATTTTATTCGAATCTCATGTCAAGTGTAACTTATTGGAGGAAGCATTATTTGACTATAAATGAGAGTTAGGGGCCCCTCCCATGTGCTCATGTAGCATACTGTACTTACTCATATTGTAGCACTTATCACATTGTTTTAATAATCTGTTGGAAGAGAAGTAGGTAAACAGCAAGAACCTTATGGAGAGAGAGAAAGTCTTTTTTTATCTGTGTGCCTTGAGACTTGACATAGGGCCTTGCACATAACAGGACTTTTTTATAGGAGGGTTTGTAGCTGTCCTTATGCCATTCAACAGATATTCTAGTTATAACTAGGCTATAGATGAGCCAATCTTGATTATCAGTTTTCAAACTGAAGTTATACATACCAACTCTCTTTCCTTATTTCTCATATTTAAAACATCACTGTATAACCTACCCCAGGCAATTCTGTGATAGAGAATGATCTATTGACTTATTCTATTCCTTTAGGCACTCAGAGTCCTCATTCTGAGCTTTGACTGCCTGAAGCCTCCCACAGTTTTACCAGGTCATCCTAGACATTGCTTTACACTCTGGATTTTCCTTTCCTGTCATTTGTTTTCTGTCCTCAGTCTTATTTCCTTAGAACCCTGCTTTCTGCTAAGTTACTACTGACTCAATCAAAGTCCTTATAAAAGCACATTTTGGGACTTCCCTGGTGGTGCAGTGGTTAAGAATCCACCTGCCAATGCAGGGGACACGGGTTCAAGCCCTGGTCTGGGAAGATCCCACATGCCGTGGAGCAACTAAGCCCGTGCGCCACAACTACTGAGCCTGCGCTCTAGAGCCCATGAGCCACAACTACTGAACCCGCAAACCACAACTACTGAGCCCGTGTGCCACAACTACTGAAGCCCATGCACCACACACACACACAAAAAAAGCATATTTTAATTAACTTGTGGGAGGAAGAAATTTTTAATATTCATGATTAAGGAGGGCATATGTCCAACTTTTTTTCTTTTTACATCTGGTGATAAGAAACGAACAGACTAGGGTAATAGTCTGTACCAGGCCTTGCAGTGGTCAACATATCACACTTCACAGTGGCTAGCTACACCACTTTAATGTCAAATAACTCTCATTCTGACCCTGGGGCAAATGATAAGACCCTCAAACTAAGTTATATAGGTGGTACACAGGCCTCCCTCTAGAAATCAAGCCTCCTTGCCCCCAACCCAGCCCTCATTACTGCTCCTTACTTCTTCCATACACAGTATCACTAGCAATCAAAGAGCCAGGGTCTCTGCATAACTTAAAGCAAATGAGGCTTCTGATTGTGAGGTACTCAGCTGTGGTTGGTGTGAGAGGATTACTCCCCTGTTTCAATGACTAATGTACTGAACTATGCTTGATGAAGAATGCAGGGTGAAAAAGAAAAGGAAATGGTGGGAGACAGAATCTTTGCAGAAAATGAGCTAGTGCAACTGAATAAAAAACATCATATCACAGGAGGAACATTAGGCATGAGAGCTGAGAGCAAGACAGGTAGAAGGTGAGAAGGAGGAAGAAACTGAGACAGAGAGAGGAAGACAGAGTGAGAGGAGGAGAGGGAGAGGAGTGGGAGGAGCAGAGAGATAGAGGGAGGGAGGGGAGGGAGAGGGAGAGAGAGAAATTGAAAGCCATGAATAATCAATTAGAAAAAAAAATGAAGGGCTGGCATTATGCCAAGATCACTAACTATATAGAATAGCCAAGAGGACTTCAAACTACACCCTGTGAACCAAATCTGGCCAGCTGTCTGCTTTTGCAAGTAACATTTTATCAGAATAAACCAGAGTGAATGCTTTACATATTGTCTATGGCTGTTTTAGTGCTACAATGGTAAAGTAGAGTAGTTGTGCCAGTGGTCTTGTAGCCCACTACATAAAATATTTAGCCTAAAATAGTTACTCTTTGGTGCTTTAAGAAAAATTTTGCTGCATTCAGGAAAAGAAAATTGGAAAAATAGTTCATTTTCTCCAGTGATGGGGATTGAGGCCCAGCAGCAGGCCCATGGTCTCCACTTCGGGCACTTCATAACCTAAAAGAGAGGAACATGCAATCCTCGTGCTCTGAGAGTGGGGAAGAGGTGGTGTGTTGTAAGCCCTTTAAAGCGATTTAGCAGTCTAACCTACGTAAAGAATCTGCAAATCTGTGCTAAATTGCTTCTGGTGGCAGTTCAGATACTGGTGAGTCCTCTGCTGATGAAGCCCCTGCATGTATACTTTTCAGAAGGCAACCTCCACTTCAGCCTTTCCAGAAAGACTATGCCATACATTCTGAACTCTTCCCACTGACAAGGTCTCTTTCAATTTTGATGACCTTGAAGAGACAGACTATGGGTTACATAAAAGTACATTTAAAAAAATATTTCTAAAAGTTAATGGCCATTTGGGTTTATTTAGATGTGAAAAAAATATTACTAACTCTATCTTGGTTTTACAGAGTTCTGATGTCTCATGATTTTAAGTATTTTGCTCCTGGTGGATACAACAGGGTTTTGTGTGTTTGTGTGTGTATTTGTGTTTGTATGTGTGTGTGTGTGTGTGTGTGTGTGTGTGTGTTTCACCATTTATACCTGTTTGGAGGTCATTGATGGATTTGGATGTTTTGAATATCTTTTTGTCTTCCTTGCTAGTTCAGAATTTTTCTCCTTATCTATTAAAATCTTATCCTTTTAGCAAAGAAAAAATTCAAGCATCCTTCTTTACCAAAGTTGCCACAAATATACAAATGAATGACTAGAAATTTAGAGAAGTCAAGAAAGATAATGTTCATATTTAAGCACCACTTAAGTACTGTTAGTCAACTAACCATAAAAAGGAAGTACTAGAGACCTTCAAGATGGTGAAAGAGTAAGACTTGGAGATCACCTTCCTCCCCACGAATACATGAGAAATACATCTACATGTGAAACAACTCCTACAGAACACCTACTGAACTCTGGCAGAAGACCTCAGACCCCCCAAAAGGCAAGAAACTCCCCATGTATCTGGGTACGGCAAAAGAAAAAAGAAAAAACAGAGACAAAAGAAGGGATGGTACCTGCACCACTGGGAGGGAGCTGTGAAGGAGGAAAAGTTTCCACACACTAGGAAGCCCCTTCACTGGTGGAGACAGGGGGTAGAGGGGAGAAGCTTCGGAGCCACGGAGGAGAGTGCAGCAACAGGGGTGCAGAGGGCAAAGTGGAGATATTCCCGCACAGAGGATCCGTGCGACCAGCACTCACCAGCCTGAGAAGCTTGTCTGCTCACCAGCCGGGGCGGGTGGGGGCTGGGAGCTGAGGCTCGGGCTACTGAGGTCAGATTCCAGGGAGAGGACTGGGGTTGGCTGCATGAACACAGCCTGAAGGGGGTTAGTGCCCCACAGCTAGCTGCGAGGGAGTCCGGGAAAATGTCTGGAACTGCCTAAGAGGCAAGAGACCATTGTTTCAGGGTGCGTGAGGAGAGGGGATTCAGAGCCCCGTCTAAATGAGCTCCAGAGAAGGGCGCGGGCCGCGGCTACCACTGTGGACCCCAGAGACGGGCATGAAACACTAAGGCTGCTGCTGCAGCCACCAAGAAGCCTGTGTGCAAGCAAAGGTCACTATCCACATCTCGCCTCCTGTGAGCCTGCACAGCCTGCCACTGCCAGGATCCCGTGATCCAGGGACAACTTCTCCGGGAGAAAACACAGCGCACCTCAGGCTGTTGTAATGTTATGCCAGCCTCTGTCGCCACAGGCTCACCCTGCATTCCGTACCCCTCCTTCCTCCCGGCCTGAGTGAGCCAGAGCCCCTTAATCAGCTGCTACTTAATCCCGTCCTGTCTGAGCAAAGAACAGATGCCCTCAGGCGACTACACACAGAGGCGGGGCCAAATCCAAAGCTGAACTCCAGGAGCTGTGCGAACAAAGAAGAGAAAGGGAATTCTCTCCCAGCAGCCTCAGGAGCAGCGGATTAAATCTCCAAAATCAACTTGATGTACCCTGCATCTGTGGAAT